>NC_054498.1:3387616-3654156 GCF_017639515.1 Carcharodon carcharias
ATGTGTGTGTTGGGGTGTGTGTGTGTGTGTGTGTGTTGGGGTGTGTGTTTTGGGTGTGTGTGTGTTGGGGTGTGTGTGTGTGTTGGGGTGTGTGTGTGTTGGAGTGTGTGTGTGTTGTGGGGTGTGCGTGTTTATGTTGGGGTGTGTGTGTGTTGGGGTGTGTGTGTCTTGGGGATTGTATGTGTGTGTTGGGGTGTGTGTTTGTTGGGGAGTGTGTGTTGGGTTGTGTGTGTGTGTGTTGGGGTGTGTGTGTGTTGGGGTGTGTGTGTGTGTTAGGGTGTGTGTGTGTTGGGGTGTGTGTGTGTTGGGGTGTGTGTGTGTGTGTGTGTTTTTTGGGGTGTGTGTGTTGGGTGTGTGTGTGTGTGTTGGGGTGTGTGTGTGTGTTGGGGTGTGTGTGTGTTGGAGTGTGTGTGTGTTGGGGGGTGTGCGTGTTTATGTTGGGGTGTGTGTGTGTTGGGGTGTGTGTTTGTTGGGGAGTGTGTGTTGGGGTGTGTGTGTGTTGGGTTGTGTGTGTGTTGGGGTGTGTGTGTGTTCAGGTGTGTGTGTGTGTTTGGTGTGTGTATGTGTGTTGGGGTTTGTGTTTGTTGGGGTGTGTGAGTGTTGGGGTGTGTGTGTGTTTCATGTGTGTGTGTTGGGGTGTGTGTGTTGAGATGTGCGTGTGTGTTGGGGTGTGTGTGTTGGGGTTTGTGTGTGTTGGGTGTGTGTGTGTTGGGGTGTGTGTGTGTGTTGGGATGTGTGTGTGTGTGTTGGGGTGTGTGTGTGTGTTGGGGTGTGTGTGTGTTGGGGTGTGTGTTGGGATGTGTGTTTGTGTTGGGGTGTGTGTGTGTTGGTGTGTGTGTGTGTGTTGGGGTGTGTGTGTGTTGGGGTTTGTGTGTTGGGGTGTGTGTGTGTGTATTGGGGTGTGTGTGTGTTGGGGTGTGTGCGTGTTGGTGTGTTTGTGTTGGGGTGTGTGCGTGTTGGGGTGTGCGTGTTGGGGTTTGTGCGTGTTGGGGTGTGTGCGTGTTGGTGTGTGTGCGTGTTGGGGTGTGTGTGTTGGGGTGAGTGTGTGTGTGTTGGGGTGTGTGTGTGTTCGGGTGTGTGTGTGTGTTTGGTGTGTGTGTGTTGGGGTGTGTGTGTGTTGGGGTGTGTGTGTTGGGTGTGTGTGTGTGTGTTGGGGTGTGTGTGTGTTGGGGTGTGTGTGTGTTGGAGTGTGTGTGTGTTGGGGGGTGTGCGTGTTTATTTTGGGGTGTGTGTGTGTTGGGGTGTGTGTGTCTTGGGGGTTGTGTGTGTGTGTGTTGGGGTGTGTGCTTGTTGGGGAGTGTGTGTTGGGGTGTGTGTGTGTGTGTTGGGGTGTGTGTTTGTTGGGTTGTGTGTGTGTTGGGGTGTGTGTGTGTTCGGGTGTGTGTGTGTGTTTGGTGTGTGTGTGTGTGTTGGGGTGTGTGTTTGTTGGGGTGTGTGAGTGTTGGGGTGTGTGTGTGTGTTGGGGTGTGTGTGTGTTTCGTGTGTGTGTGTTGGGGTGTGTGTGTTGAGATGTCTGTGTGTGTTGGGGTGTGTTTGTTGGGGTTTGTGTGTCTTGGGGTGTGTGTGTGTTGGGTTGTGTGTGTGTTGGGGTGTGTGTGTGTGTTGGGGTGTTTGTGTTGGTGTGTGTGTGTGTGTGTTGGGGTGTGTGTGTGTGTGTTGGGGTGTTTGTGTTGGGGTGTGTTTGTGTTGGTGTCTGTGTGTGTTGGGGTGTGTGTGTGTTGGGTGTGTGTGTGTTGGGGTGTGTGTGTGTTGGGGTGTGTGTGTGTTGGGGTGTGTGTGTGTGTGTGTTGGGGTTTGTGCTTGTTGGGGTGTGTGTGTGTTGAGGGGGTGTGTGTGTGTATTGGGGTGTGTGTGTGTTGGGGTGTGTGTGTGTTGGGGTGTGTGTGTGTTGGGGGGTGTGTGTTGGGGTGTGTGTGTGTTGGTGTGTGTGTTTGTTGGGTTGTGTGTGTGTTGGGGTGTGTGTGTGTTGGGGTGTTTGTGTGTTGGGGTGTGTGTGTGTGTGTTGGGGTTTGTGCTTGTTGGGGTGTGTGTGTGTTGGGGTGTGTGTGTTGGGGTGTGTGTGTGTGTTGGGGTGTGTGTTGGGATGTGTGTGTGTGTTGGGGTGTGTGTGTGTTGTGTGTGTGTGTGTTGGGGTGTGTGTGTGTTGGTGTGTGTGTGTGTTGGGGTGTGTGTGTGTATGTTGGGGTGTGAGTGTGTTGGGGTGTGTGTGAGTGTTGGGGTGTGTGTGTGTTGGGGTGTGTGTGTGTTGGGGTGTGTGTGAGTGTTGGGGTGTGTGTATGTTGGGGTGTGTGTGTGTTGGGGTGTGTGTGTTGTGGTGTGTGTGTGTTGGGGTGTGTGTGTTGGGGTGTGTGTGTTGGGGTGTGTGAGTGTTGGGGTGTGTGTGTGTTGGGGTGTGTGTGTGTTGGGGTGTGTGTGTGTTGGGGCGTGTGTGTGTTGGTGTGTGTGTGTGTTGGGGTGTGTGTGTGTCGAGGTGTGTGTGAGTGTCGGGGTGTGTGTGTGTTGGGGTGTGTATGTGTTGGGGTGTGTGTGAGTGTTGGGGTGCATGTGTGTTGGGGTGTGTGTGTGTTGGGGTGTGTGTGTGTTGGGGTGTGTGTGTGTTGGGGTGTGTGTGCGCACTGAGTGGAGCCATAGACGGGATGAGGAGGCTATCAACAGAGGAGGTGAGGACGGACGGTGATGTGTCGGGGGGTGTGAGAGAGTGAGTGTTGATGTCCCTTTGGTGAGTGAGATACCAGTGAATGTGTGACGGGATTGAGGGTGGGTGAGTTGAGGTTGATGAGATGGTTTGTGGACCCTGGCAGCAGAGATGAGATCATTCATCCGTTTTCTACACTGGATGGCCAACCTCCTGTTTGCAGCATTGGCACTGACCACATCTGCCACAGCCTCCCAAGCTGGAGTGATGAGATTGATGGGCTTCCTGCAGCCAGAGAGAGGGTAGAGGCCTCGGCGTCCAGAAGGTGTCCCAGGGATGCGCCACTGAATCGGGGGAAGTGGGGGGGGCGGGTGGCTGTACTCTTCTTGGCTTTTGGGGCCATGTCTTCACTGGCGTAGTCCTGGGTCCTGGGTTGCAAGCATTGAGAACCGTGCGCGCGTGACTGCAGTTTAAATATGGTGCCTGACGTGAGGAAGCGGTGCCTGTTTCCCATGGCTGCACACTGTATCAGGCAGGGAGGGGATGATACGGTGTGAAAAGCCACCATTGCGGCCGGCAGGTTAAAGGTCTCTTTTCATGCTCGCGACTGCACAGGGTAAACCCAGGATGATTCCACCCTCGGTCTTGGAAGCTCTAACTATCTGAGCATTGCCACCCGCACCAACACGGGAAACCAGGGAGAGAAGGTGGTCGGCTGGGCAGCTCACAGCAGACCCTCAACAACCAGGGGACAAATAGACGGTGAGATGCCAGTGAATGTGTGATGGGATGGAGGGCGGGTGAGTTGAGGTTGATGAGATGGTTTGCGAACCCTGGCAGCAGAGATGAGGAGAGAGAGGGGTTGGTTGGGGTCAGTAGGGATAGCTCAGGCACAATAGACCAAATGGCCTCCTGCTATGCTGTACAATTCTATGATGCCACACTCAGCTGATAGGAATGGCTTTCCACTTCAACTGCCAGCCTGTGTGAACCCATCCCCCAGTCCAGCCTCACAGCGTGAGCAGTAATGTCTCATTCGAGGAGTTCAATGATCAAACCTCATCTGAGGATAAAGGTGTAAAACTTGAGAATGATTGAAAGTTCTTGAGGAACGTGCTTCTGTTCTTTGAATTCTTGCCTCTGTCTGACAAAGTGATTAATTTTCAGTTTTCATTAGGTTAATTTACCCGCAGGTGTGACCATGAGTGAAAGAAAAGTCAACAACCCCTCCCCGGCAATCTGTGAGCCACTAAACAGGGACAATATCATTAAAAAAAGTGCTTGGAAACATTCAATTAAAATTCATGCAGCACTGACCCAACATTTGTTTACTGGGATGAGTTGATGTGTTTAATCCTAGAGGCCAGTGAAGGAGCCAGGGAGCAGATCGCTACAGTCTCTGTATCAATTACAGGCTGGAATCATACAGCTCAGGAGGCCATTCAGCCCATTGAACCTGGGCCTGATCTCTGGTGTTGCAGGAGTGTTACAAGTCACTCAGGAAGTCTGGGTTGCTGTGGCAACGTACACTTTTACATGCATGTTGTAGTCTGAAGCTACAGATAGTGATGGTGGAGGGTCCAATTTCTTTCCATGACTTGGCTGACCAGGAATCTCCTCCCTCTCTTACTGCCTGTCGTTGGCGTGTGTTGGAAGGATTTACAGGTTGATAATTAACCCGTTTGCCCACCTTATGAGCTCACCTTCCTAGACCATCAAGTCCTGGAGTGGGACTTGAACTCGGAGCTTCTGCTACACCAGAGCTCCTAGCTCTTTGGTATTCAAAAACCCCACTTTATGCTCTTTCTCCAGAGCAATAGAAATGTTTCCTTTTCAAGTATTCACCCAATTTCCTTTTAAAAATTAGCATAGAATCTGCATCCACATCCCATTCAGATCAAAAGAAAATCTTTCTAAAATGAACCTTTCATGTAAGTATATATAATATACATCTGTGTGTAGGTACAGACTGCGCATTATCCATAATGAGAAGACTTTCTCACTCTTGCCCCCCCCCACCCCTCCACCCACCCCAAGCCTCTTATTGTCTAACTGGTTGTCGGCTCCCTCCTCGCCATTCTTGACTCAGGTATGTGTTCCTCTGGGCTGTAGTGTTAGGATGTTCAGGACTGAAAAAGTTAATGGGGGACCAGGGAAACAGTATTGCCCACATGATGATGTAAAGGGTGGGGGGGTCACATAACTAGTAGTAGTCTGAATGGGGATAGCTCATGACTTGCACAGTAGAAGCCTCCTGTCTTGTACATCTGTATATAGTTATGTTCTACAATAAATAGTTACTGTTGAGACTCTCTGCCTCTGAACCTCTCCCTTAGACAACCACAACCACAAACAACATGGGTGATGTGGGCCATTCAGGGGTATTAACAGCCAGCATGGATTCTGTCCTTACCTTATGTTCAGGCCATTGCACCTTGAGCAGGGATCACTGAATGGTAAATAGCAGCGAGTGTCGCAGTTTGATTCCTCCCCTAACGAGCTCAGGGGGCTGAGGCCGACTGTAGTCACACATTGAGGCGTGCAGCACCTGTCATTTCAACCTCACCTGTGGTCGCCACCTCAAACACTCCCCCTACATCCCACCATCCCAAAGATCATTTTTGGGACATGTTGCTTCATGAAGCCCAATCTCCGGCCTCCGTCTCTCCACCAACAAACACAACTTGGGATATTTTATTATGATCAAGTTGCTGCATAAATACACTGTATTTATTGCATAAATTCTGTCGAAGGGTCATGAGGACTCGAAACGTCAACTCTTTTCTTCTCCGCCAATGCTGCCAGACCTGCTGAGTTTTTCCAGGTAATTCTGTTTTTGTTTTGGATTTCCAGCATCCGCAGTTTTTTTGTTTTTATGCATAAATACAAGTTGTGTTTGTTGGTGGAGAGACAGAGGCCGGAGATTGGGCAGATTTTGTTTGATAATCGAGCCAGTGAATGTTTTATTATGATAAGGTTACTGTATAAATACCTGGCACAGTCACAGGAACGATTATCAAAAAAAATTTGATGCTAAGCCACATTAGGAGACATTAGGACAGACGATCAAAAACTTGGTTAAGGAGGTGGGTTTTAGGGAGAGTCCTAAAGGAGCAGAGACAGAGGTTTAGTGAGGGTATTGCAGAACTTAAAGCCCAGGCAGATGAAGAAAGGGCTGCCAATGGTGCAGCAACTCAAATCGGAATTGTCTAAGGGGTTGGAGTTCGAAGAGCACCGAGAGCTCAGAGGGTTGTGGGGCTGGACAAGCCAAGAGAAAGATGTGGGTTCAGTACTAGGGCAGCGTGAGAGGTTTGATCAAAGAGCACAATGTCATCCAGTGTCTGGAACCATGGGACTCAGCACAGTGTCACCCAGTGGCTGGAACAGTGGGACTCAGCACAGTGTCACCCAGTGTCTGGAACCATGGTACTCAGCACAGTGTCACCCAGTGTCTGGAACCATGGGTCTCACACTGTGTCACTCAGTGCCTGGCTCGGTGAGACTCAGCACAGTGTCACCCAGTGTCCGGAACCATGGGACTCAGCACAGTGTCACCCAGTGTCTGGAACAGTGGGACTCAGCACAGTGTCACCCAGTGTCTGGAACCATGGGACTCAGCACAGTGCCACCCAGTGTCTGGAACCATGGGACTCAGCACAGTGTCACCCAGTGTCTGGAACCATGGGATTCAGCACAGTGTCACCCAGTGTCTGGAACCATGGGACTCAGCACAGTGTCACCCAGTGTCTGGAACCATGGGACTCAGCACATTGTCACCCAGTGTCTGGAACCATGGGACTCAGCACAGTGTCACCCAGTGTCTGGCTCTGTGTGTCTCAGCACAGTGTCACCCAGTGTCTGGCTCTGTGAGACTCAGCACAGTGTCACCCAGTGTCTGGAACCATAGGACTCAGCACAGTGTCACCCAGTGTCTGGAACCATGGGACTCAGCACAGTGTCACCCAGTGTCTGGAACCATGGGACTCAGCACAGTGTCACCCAGTGTCTGGAACCATGGGACTCAGCACAGTGTCACCCAGTGTCTGGCTCTGTGGGTCTCAGCACAGTGTCACCCAGTGTCTGGAACCATGGGACTCAGCACAGTGTCACCCAGTGTCTGGCTCTGTGAGACTCAGCACAGTGTCACCCAGTGTCTGGAACCATGGGACTCAGCACAGTGTCACCCAGTGTCAGGAACCATGGGACTCAGCACAGTGTCACCCAGTGGCTGGAACAGTGGGACTCAGCACAGTGTCACCCAGTGTCTGGAACCATGGGTCTCACACTGTGTCACTCAGTGCCTGGCTCGGTGAGACTCAGCACAGTGTCACCCAGTGTCTGGAACCATGGGACTCAGCACAGTGTCACCCAGTGTCTGGAACAGTGGGACTCAGCACAGTGTCACCCAGTGTCTGGAACCATGGGATTCAGCACAGTGTCACCCAGTGTCTGAAACCATGGGACTCAGCACAGTGTCACCCAGTGTCTGGAACCATGGGACTCAGCACATTGTCACCCAGTGTCTGGAACCATGGGCCTCAGCACAGTGTCACCCAGTGTCTGGCTCTGTGTGTCTCAGCACAGTGTCACCCAGTGTCTGGCTCTGTGAGACTCAGCACAGTGTCACCCAGTGTCTGGAACCATAGGACTCAGCACAGTGTCACCCAGTGTCTGGAACCATGGGACTCAGCACAGTGTCACCCAGTGTCTGGAACCATGGGACTCAGCACAGTGTCACCCAGTGTCTGGAACCATGGGACTCAGCACAGTGTCACCCAGTGTCTGGCTCTGTGGGTCTCAGCACAGTGTCACCCAGTGTCTGGAACCATGGGACTCAGCACAGTGTCACCCAGTGTCTGGCTCTGTGAGACTCAGCACAGTGTCACCCAGTGTCTGGAACCATGGGACTCAGCACAGTGTCACCCAGTGTCAGGAACCATGGGACTCAGCACAGTGTCACCCAGTGTCTGGAACCGTGGGACTCAGCACAGTGTCACCCAGTGTCTGGAACCGTGGGACTCAGCACAGTGTCACCCAGTGTCTGGCTCTGTGTGTCTCAGCACAGTGTCACCCAGTGTCTGGCTCTGTGAGACTCAGAACAGTGTCACCCAGTGTCTGGAACCATAGGACTCAGCACAGTGTCACCCAGTGTCTGGAACCATGGGACTCAGCACAGTGTCACCCAGTGTCTGGAACCATGGGACTCAGCACAGTGTCACCCAGTGTCTGGAACCATGGGACTCAGCACAGTGTCACCCAGTGTCTGGCTCTGTGGGTCTCAGCACAGTGTCACCCAGTGTCTGGAACCATGGGACTCAGCACAGTGTCACCCAGTGTCTGGCTCTGTGAGACTCAGCACAGTGTCACCCAGTGTCTGGAACCATGGGACTCAGCACAGTGTCACCCAGTGTCAGGAACCATGGGACTCAGCACAGTGTCACCCAGTGTCTGGAACCGTGGGACTCAGCACAGTGTCACCCAGTGTCTGGAACCGTGGGACTCAGCACAGTGTCACCCAGTGTCTGGCTCTGTGGGTCTCATCACAGTGTCACCCAGTGTCTGGCTCTGTGGGTCTCAGCACAGTGTCACCCAGTGTCTGGAACCATGGGTCACAGCACAGTGTCACCCAGTGTCTGGAACCATGGGACTCAACACAGTGTCACCCAGTGTCTGGAACCATGGGACTCAGCACAATGTCACCCAGTGTCTGGTTCTGTGGGTCTCAGCACAGTGTCACCCAGTATCTGGAACCATGGGTCTCAGCACAGTGTCACCCAGTGTCTGGAACCATGGGTCTCAGCACAGTGTCACCCAGTGTCTGGAACCATGGGTCTCACACAGTGTCATCCAGTGTCTGGAACCATGGGTCTCACACAGTGTCACCCAGTGTCTGGAACCATGGGTCTCACACGGTGTCACCCAGTGTCTGGAACCATGGGTCTCACACTGTGTCATTCAGTGCCTGGCTCTGTGAGACTCAGCACAGTGTCACCCAGTGTCCGGAACCATGGGTCACAGCACAGTGTCACCCAGTGTCTGGAACCATGGGACTCAACACAGTGACACCCAGTGTCTGGAACCATGGGACTCAGCACAATGTCAGCCAGTGTCTGGTTCTGTGGGTCTCAGCACAGTGTCACCCAGTGTCTGGAACCATGGGTCTCAGCATAGTGTCACCCAGTGTCTGGAACCATGGGTCTCAGCACAGTGTCACCCAGTGTCTGGAACTGTGGGTCTTAGCACAGTGTCACCCAGTGTCTGGAACCATGGGTCTCAGCACAGTGTCACCCAGTGTCTGGAACCATAGGTCTCAGCACAGTGTCACCCAGTGTCTGGAACCATGGGTCTCAGCACAGTGTCACCCAGTGTCTGGAACCATGGGTCTCAGCACAGTGTCACCCAGTGTCTGGAACCGTGGGATTCAGCACAGTGTCACCCAGTATCTGGCTCTGTGGATCTCAGCACAGTGTCACCCAGTGTCTGGCCCCATGGGTCTCAGCACAGTGTCACCCAGTGTCTGGAACCATGGGTCTCAGCACAGTGTCACCCAGTGTCTGGAACCGTGGGACTCGGCACAGTGTCAACCAGTGTCTGGAACCATGGGTCTCAGCACCATGTCACCCAGTGTCTGGAACCGTGGGACTCAGCACAGTGTCACCCAGTGTCTGGCTCTTTGGGTCTCAGCACAGTGTCATCCAGTGTCTGGTACAATGGGTCTCAGCACAGTGTCACCCAGTGTCTGGAACCGTGGGACTCAGCACAGTGTCACCCAGTGTCTGGAACGATGGGTCTCAGCACAGTGTCACCCAGTGTCTGGAACCGTGGGACTCAGCACAGTGTCACCCAGTGTCTAGAACCATGGGTCTCAGCACAGTGTCACCCAGTGTCTGGAACCGTGGGACTCAGCACAGTGTCACCCAGTGTCTGGAACCGTGGGATTCAGCACAGTGTCACCCAGTGTCTGGCTCTGTGGGATTCAGCACAGTGTCACCCAGTGTCTGGAACCGTGGGACTCAGCACAGTGTCACCCGGTGTCTGGAACCATGGGACTCAGCACAGTGTCACCCAGTGTCTGGAACCATGGGTCTCAGCACAGTGTCATCCAGTGTCTGGAACCGTGGGACACAGCACAGTGTCATCCAGTGTCTTGAACCGTGGGACTCAGCACAGTGTCACCCAGTGTCTGGAACCGTGGGACTCAGCACAGTGTCACCCAGTGTCTGGAACCATGGGACTCAGCACAATGTCACCCAGTGTCTGGCCCCGTGGGACGCAGCATTGTGTCACCCAGTGTCTGGCTCTGTGGGACTCAACACAGTGTCACCCAGTGTCTGGCTCTGTAGGTCTCAGCACAGTGTCACCCAGTGTCTGGAACCATGGGTCTCAGCACAGTGTCACCCAATGTCTGGCTCTGTGTGTCTCAGCACAGTGTCACTCAGTGTCTGGAACCATGGGACTCAGCACAGTGTCACCCAGTGTCTGGAACCATGGGTCTCAGCACAGTGTCACCCAGTGTCTGGAACCGTGGGACTCAGCACAGTGTCACCCAGTGTCTGGAACCATGGGTCTCACACAGTGTCACCCAGTGTCTGGAACCGTGGGACTCAGCACAGTGTCACCCAGTGTCTGGAACCATGGGACTCAGCACAGTGTCACCCAGTGTCTGGAACCGTGGGTCTCAGCACAGTGTCACCCAGTGTCTGGAACCGTGGGACTCAGCACAGTGTCACCCAGTGTCTGGAACCGTGGGTCTCACACTGTGTCATTCAGTGCCTGGCTCTGTGAGACTCAGCACAGTGTCACCCAGTGTCCGGAACCATGGGTCACAGCACAGTGTCACCCAGTGTCTGGAACCATGGGACTCAACACAGTGACACCCAGTGTCTGGAACCATGGGACTCAGCACAATGTCAGCCAGTGTCTGGTTCTGTGGGTCTCAGCACAGTGTCACCCAGTGTCTGGAACCATGGGTCTCAGCATAGTGTCACCCAGTGTCTGGAACCATGGGTCTCAGCACAGTGTCACCCAGTGTCTGGAACTGTGGGTCTTAGCACAGTGTCACCCAGTGTCTGGAACCATGGGTCTCAGCACAGTGTCACCCAGTGTCTGGAACCATAGGTCTCAGCACAGTGTCACCCAGTGTCTGGAACCATGGGTCTCAGCACAGTGTCACCCAGTGTCTGGAACCATGGGTCTCAGCACAGTGTCACCCAGTGTCTGGAACCGTGGGATTCAGCACAGTGTCACCCAGTATCTGGCTCTGTGGATCTCAGCACAGTGTCACCCAGTGTCTGGCCCCATGGGTCTCAGCACAGTGTCACCCAGTGTCTGGAACCATGGGTCTCAGCACAGTGTCACCCAGTGTCTGGAACCGTGGGACTCGGCACAGTGTCAACCAGTGTCTGGAACCATGGGTCTCAGCACCATGTCACCCAGTGTCTGGAACCGTGGGACTCAGCACAGTGTCACCCAGTGTCTGGCTCTTTGGGTCTCAGCACAGTGTCATCCAGTGTCTGGTACAATGGGTCTCAGCACAGTGTCACCCAGTGTCTGGAACCGTGGGACTCAGCACAGTGTCACCCAGTGTCTGGAACGATGGGTCTCAGCACAGTGTCACCCAGTGTCTGGAACCGTGGGACTCAGCACAGTGTCACCCAGTGTCTAGAACCATGGGTCTCAGCACAGTGTCACCCAGTGTCTGGAACCGTGGGACTCAGCACAGTGTCACCCAGTGTCTGGAACCGTGGGATTCAGCACAGTGTCACCCAGTGTCTGGCTCTGTGGGATTCAGCACAGTGTCACCCAGTGTCTGGAACCGTGGGACTCAGCACAGTGTCACCCGGTGTCTGGAACCATGGGACTCAGCACAGTGTCACCCAGTGTCTGGAACCATGGGTCTCAGCACAGTGTCATCCAGTGTCTGGAACCGTGGGACACAGCACAGTGTCATCCAGTGTCTTGAACCGTGGGACTCAGCACAGTGTCACCCAGTGTCTGGAACCGTGGGACTCAGCACAGTGTCACCCAGTGTCTGGAACCATGGGACTCAGCACAATGTCACCCAGTGTCTGGCCCCGTGGGACGCAGCATTGTGTCACCCAGTGTCTGGCTCTGTGGGACTCAACACAGTGTCACCCAGTGTCTGGCTCTGTAGGTCTCAGCACAGTGTCACCCAGTGTCTGGAACCATGGGTCTCAGCACAGTGTCACCCAATGTCTGGCTCTGTGTGTCTCAGCACAGTGTCACTCAGTGTCTGGAACCATGGGACTCAGCACAGTGTCACCCAGTGTCTGGAACCATGGGTCTCAGCACAGTGTCACCCAGTGTCTGGAACCGTGGGACTCAGCACAGTGTCACCCAGTGTCTGGAACCATGGGTCTCACACAGTGTCACCCAGTGTCTGGAACCATGGGACTCAGCACAGTGTCACCCAGTGTCTGGAACCGTGGGTCTCAGCACAGTGTCACCCAGTGTCTGGAACCGTGGGACTCAGCACAGTGTCACCCAGTGTCTGGAACCGTGGGATTCAGCACAGTGTCACCCAGTGTCTGGCTCTGTGGATCTCAGCACTGTGTCACCCAGTGTCTGGAACCATGGGTCTCAGCACAGTGTCACCCAGTGTCTGGAACCGTGGGATTCAGCACAGTGTCACCCAGTATCTGGCTCTGTGGATCTCAGCACAGTGTCACCCAGTGTCTGGCCCCATGGGTCTCAGCACAGTGTCACCCAGTGTCTGGAACCATGGGTCTCAGCACAGTGTCACCCAGTGTCTGGAACCGTGGGACTCGGCACAGTGTCAACCAGTGTCTGGAACCATGGCTCTCAGCACCATGTCACCCAGTGTCTGGAACCGTGGGACTCAGCACAGTGTCACCCAGTGTCTGGCTCTTTGGGTCTCAGCACAGTGTCATCCAGTGTCTGGTACAATGTGTCTCAGCACAGTGTCACCCAGTGTCTGGAACCGTGGGACTCAGCACAGTGTCACCCAGTGTCTGGAACCGTGGGATTCAGCACAGTGTCACCCAGTATCTGGCTCTGTGGATCTCAGCACAGTGTCACCCAGTGTCTGGCCACATGGGTCTCAGCACAGTGTCACCCAGTGTCTGGAACCATGGGTCTCAGCACAGTGTCACCCAGTGTCTGGAACCGTGGGACTCGGCACAGTGTCAACCAGTGTCTGGAACCATGGCTCTCAGCACCATGTCACCCAGTGTCTGGAACCGTGGGACTCAGCACAGTGTCACCCAGTGTCTGGCTCTTTGGGTCTCAGCACAGTGTCATCCAGTGTCTGGAACCATGGGTCTCAGCACAGTGTCACCCAGTGTCTGGAACCGTGGGACTCAGCTCAGTGTCACCCAGTGTCTGGCTCTGTGGGTCTCAGCACAGTGTCACCCAGTGTCTGGAACCATGGGTCTCAGCACCGTGTCACCCAGTGTCTGGAACCATGGGACTCAGCACAGTGTCACCCAGTGTCTGGAACCATGGGACTCAGCACAGTGTCACCCAGTGTCTGGCTCTGTGGGACTCAGCACAGTGTCACCCAGTGTCTGGAACCATGGGACTCAGCACAGTGTCACCCAGTGTCTGGAACCATGGGTCTCACACAGTGTCACCCAGTGTCTGGAACCGTGGGACTCAGCACAGTGTCACCCAGTGTCTGGAACCATGGGACTCAGCACAGTGTCACCCAGTGTCTGGAACCGTGGGACTCAGCACAGTGTCACCCAGTGTCTGGAACCGTGGGATTCAGCACAGTGTCACCCAGTGTCTGGCTCTGTGGATCTCAGCACTGTGTCACCCAGTGTCTGGAACCATGGGTCTCAGCACAGTGTCACCCAGTGTCTGGAACCGTGGGATTCAGCACAGTGTCACCCAGTATCTGGCTCTGTGGATCTCAGCACAGTGTCACCCAGTGTCTGGCCCCATGGGTCTCAGCACAGTGTCACCCAGTGTCTGGAACCATGGGTCTCAGCACAGTGTCACCCAGTGTCTGGAACCGTGGGACTCGGCACAGTGTCAACCAGTGTCTGGAACCATGGGTCTCAGCACCATGTCACCCAGTGTCTGGAACCGTGGGACTCAGCACAGTGTCACCCAGTGTCTGGCTCTTTGGGTCTCAGCACAGTGTCATCCAGTGTCTGGTACAATGGGTCTCAGCACAGTGTCACCCAGTGTCTGGAACCGTGGGACTCAGCACAGTGTCACCCAGTGTCTGGAACGATGGGTCTCAGCACAGTGTCACCCAGTGTCTGGAACCGTGGGACTCAGCACAGTGTCACCCAGTGTCTGGAACCATGGGTCTCAGCACAGTGTCACCCAATGTCTGGAACCATGGGACTCAGCACCGTGTCACCCAGTGTCTGGAACCGTGGGACTCAGCACAGTGTCACCCAGTGTCTGGAACCGTGGGATTCAGCACAGTGTCACCCAGTGTCTGGCTCTGTGGGATTCAGCACAGTGTCACCCAGTGTCTGGAACCGTGGGACTCAGCACAGTGTCACCCGGTGTCTGGAACCATGGGACTCAGCACAGTGTCACCCAGTGTCTGGAACCATGGGTCTCAGCACAGTGTCATCCAGTGTCTGGAACCGTGGGACACAGCACAGTGTCATCCAGTGTCTTGAACCGTGGGACTCAGCACAGTGTCACCCAGTGTCTGGAACCGTGGGACTCAGCACAGTGTCACCCAGTGTCTGGAACCATGGGACTCAGCACAATGTCACCCAGTGTCTGGCCCCGTGGGACGCAGCATTGTGTCACCCAGTGTCTGGCTCTGTGGGACTCAACACAGTGTCACCCAGTGTCTGGCTCTGTAGGTCTCAGCACAGTGTCACCCAGTGTCTGGAACCATGGGTCTCAGCACAGTGTCACCCAATGTCTGGCTCTGTGTGTCTCAGCACAGTGTCACTCAGTGTCTGGAACCATGGGACTCAGCACAGTGTCACCCAGTGTCTGGAACCATGGGTCTCAGCACAGTGTCACCCAGTGTCTGGAACCGTGGGACTCAGCACAGTGTCACCCAGTGTCTGGAACCATGGGTCTCACACAGTGTCACCCAGTGTCTGGAACCGTGGGACTCAGCACAGTGTCATCCAGTGTCTGGAACCATGGGACTCAGCACAGTGTCACCCAGTGTCTGGAACCGTGGGTCTCAGCACAGTGTCACCCAGTGTCTGGAACCGTGGGACTCAGCACAGTGTCACCCAGTGTCTGGAACCGTGGGATTCAGCACAGTGTCACCCAGTGTCTGGCTCTGTGGATCTCAGCACTGTGTCACCCAGTGTCTGGAACCATGGGTCTCAGCACAGTGTCACCCAGTGTCTGGAACCGTGGGATTCAGCACAGTGTCACCCAGTATCTGGCTCTGTGGATCTCAGCACAGTGTCACCCAGTGTCTGGCCCCATGGGTCTCAGCACAGTGTCACCCAGTGTCTGGAACCATGGGTCTCAGCACAGTGTCACCCAGTGTCTGGAACCGTGGGACTCGGCACAGTGTCAACCAGTGTCTGGAACCATGGCTCTCAGCACCATGTCACCCAGTGTCTGGAACCGTGGGACTCAGCACAGTGTCACCCAGTGTCTGGCTCTTTGGGTCTCAGCACAGTGTCATCCAGTGTCTGGTACAATGGGTCTCAGCACAGTGTCACCCAGTGTCTGGAACCGTGGGACTCAGCACAGTGTCACCCAGTGTCTGGAACCGTGGGATTCAGCACAGTGTCACCCAGTATCTGGCTCTGTGGATCTCAGCACAGTGTCACCCAGTGTCTGGCCCCATGGGTCTCAGCACAGTGTCACCCAGTGTCTGGAACCATGGGTCTCAGCACAGTGTCACCCAGTGTCTGGAACCGTGGGACTCGGCACAGTGTCAACCAGTGTCTGGAACCATGGGTCTCAGCACCATGTCACCCAGTGTCTGGAACCGTGGGACTCAGCACAGTGTTACCCAGTGTCTGGCTCTTTGGGTCTCAGCACAGTGTCATCCAGTGTCTGGAACCATGGGTCTCAGCACAGTGTCACCCAGTGTCTGGAACCGTGGGACTCAGCTCAGTGTCACCCAGTGTCTGGCTCTGTGGGTCTCAGCACAGTGTCACCCAGTGTCTGGAACCATGGGTCTCAGCACCGTGTCACCCAGTGTCTGGAACCATGGGACTCAGCACAGTGTCACCCAGTCTCTGGAACCATGGGACTCAGCACAGTGTCACCCAGTGTCTGGAACCGTGGGACTCAGCACAGTGTCACCCAGTGTCTGGCTCTGTGGGACTCAGCACAGTGTCACCCAGTGTCTGGAACCATGGGACTCAGCACAGTGTCACCCAGTGTCTGGCTCTGTGGGACTCAGCACAGTGTCACCCAGTGTCTGGAACCATGGGACTCAGCAGAGTGCCACCCAGTGTCTGGAACCGTGGGACTCAGCACAGTGTCACCCAGTGTCTGGAACCGTGGGACTCAGCACAGTGTCACCCAGTGTCTGGAACTGTGGGACTCAGCACAGTGTCACCCAGTGTCTGGAACCGTGGGACTCAGCACAGTGTCACCCAGTGTCTGGAACCGTGGGTCTCAGCACAGTGTCACCCAGTGTCTGGAACCATGGGACTCAGCACAGTGTCACCCAGTGTCTGGAACCATGGATCTCAGCACAGTGTCACCCAGTGTCTGGAACCATGGGTCTCAGCACAGTGTCACCCAGTGTCTGGAACCGTGGGACTCAGCACAGTGTCACCCAGTGTCTGGAACCATGGGTCTCAGCACAGTGTCACCCAGTGTCTGGAACCGTGGGATTCAGCACAGTGTCACCCAGTGTCTGGAACCGTGGGATTCAGCACAGTGTCACCCAGTGTCTCGCTCTGTGTGTCGCAGCACAGTGTCACCCAGTGTCTGGAACCATGGGACTCAGCACAGTGTCACCCAGTGTCTGGCCCCATGGATCTCAGCACAGTGTCACCCAGTGTCTGGAACCGTGGGACTCAGCACAGTGTCACCCAGTGTCTGGAACCGTGGGATTCAGCAC
This sequence comes from Carcharodon carcharias, assembly GCF_017639515.1. Classification (NCBI taxonomy): domain Eukaryota; kingdom Metazoa; phylum Chordata; class Chondrichthyes; order Lamniformes; family Lamnidae; genus Carcharodon; species Carcharodon carcharias. The sequence goes on from NC_054498.1 coordinate 3,404,260, forward strand.
AGTGTCACCCAGTGTCTGGAACCGTGGGATTCAGCACAGTGTCACCCAGTGTCTGGAACCATGGGTCTCAGCACAGTGTCACCCAGTGTCTGGCTCTGTGTGTCTCAGCACTGTGACACCCAGTGTCTGGAACCACGGGACTCAGCACAGTGTCACCCAGTGTCTGGAACCATGGGTCTCAGCACAGTGTCACCCAGTGTCTGGAACCATGGGTCTCAGCACAGTGTCACCCAGTGTCTGGCTCTGTGTGTCTCAGCACTGTGACACCCAGTGTCTGGAACCATGGGACTCAGCACAGTGTCACCCAGTGTCTGGAACCATGGGTCTCAGCACAGTGTCACCCAGTGTCTGGCTCTGTGTGTCTCAGCACTGTGACACCCAGTGTCTGGCTGTGTGGGACTCAGCACTGTGTCTCCCAGTTCTTCCCCATTGTTTTCCAATTATATTTTTTCCGAAACAACCTTTTACTGTTCTTTTTTCTTGGTTAATGAGTGATGGAGATGTCTGGGCCGCTCAGCATATTATCAAGAAACACAATAACTCTCACAAATCTGCAGAATCCCACTGAGGAACCACAACATCTCAGGGTAATAAATACCTATTAAAATTAATTACAGCAAATAAATGCTGCCATCTTAATATTCAAACAGTGTTGCTCAGTGACTGACTTCTGATGGTTCAGCTGACTGGAGATTTTTCAAATGCATTCTCTGCAATGATAGACAAAGCAGAAAAGAATCGGCAAAGGAACTAGAGGGGGTGAGAATAACAGAGAGGCAGAAAGGGGTAGAGAAACGGAAGAAAGAGAGACAAAGAGAAAGGGAGGAGGAGAGTAAGAGTGGAGAGCACAAAATGGAGAAAGGAGTGGGGAAGGAATAGGAGGGAAAGAGAAAGGGAGAGTTGTAGAGTGGAGGAAAAGGGGGAAAGAACGGAGAGGGGAAGGGGAGGTGAGAGAAAAGGGGAGAGGGAGGGTAAGACAAAGGGAGAGAGAGAGAGAGTGGAACAGAGGTGAGGAAAAGGCAGAGAAAAGGGGCATGAGGGACAGGTAAGAGGAGAGCGGGATCTAGAGAGAGGGAGAGAATGGGAGGGTGAGTAAGAGAGAGAGATAGAGCGAGACAGAAATGACAAATTGAGTGAGAGGGAGTAACATCACATTGACAATGATAAAGAACAGATGGAATAGCAAAAATAGAATTTCAAATTGTTCTTCAAATGAGGCAGATGTTAGGGCTGCAATACTCAGTCTTTTGGATCTTTAGTCAATAATAGTTTCTCTTTTGTCCAGAGAATGGAAGATGAAAGGGTCTGGATAACATTTGATGAAAGCCATTTTGTATCTGTGCTACTTAATCTATATCTTAACCAGGAATTAATACCAACCCAAAATATCTTTTGAGTATCTGAAATGTTCCAGTTATTACAGGGCTTTGGAACAACAGCTAAAGAACAGAATATCACCGGGTAAATCATGTCTGAATTTGTAGTTGAGAAAAGGACAGGAGTGTGGAAAGCAGCCACAGCTAGTCGAATAATCAGGGACAAATGGGCTTCAGACACAGAGTGGAAAAGAAAGGGAGTTATCAGGGAGGGAGAGGGAGTGAAAGGGAGAGATCAGGGAACGAGGGGGAGGGAGCGAAGGGGAGGGAGTGGGGAGGGAAAGAAGATGTAGGGTAATGGGGGAGGGAAATAGGGGAGAGAGGGCGAGGGAGAGAGAGGAGGAGACGGTGGTGGGGGGGAGGGGGTGAGAGAGGAGAGGGGGATCAGGGAGACGATTATGCTTGGACCAGGTGGATTCAAATTACACATCAGTCTAAACTGCAACAAATCACAAGCAAACAGGGGATGGACAGTCCCTATGAAAGACAAAAATAAGAAATCAACAATGAACAACCTACAAGTGCCGCTAATAAAATCATAGGCAAGAGAAATGACCACTTCCAAACGACAGATAAAAATGATCGATCTTAGACAACAATGACATAGGTGGTTTTAGACAACAGATAGAGAAATTGAAAACTGATAGGTAATGGGCAAAGATATATATGACAGGAAGATGATAAGCCAACCAAAAGATACAGCTAAATCTAGGAGAGAGCGAAAGACTGAAACAGACCCAAGTGAAGGCCCAGATCATAGTGCAGGGCATCGCTGAGATTGAATCATATTACATGGAGAGCAACGTACATCAAGAAGCAGTGACTGGATGATGCCAAGCTTCGATAATGAATTGATTAATATGAGGTATTTAATTAAATTTAATGGGAAGAGTCAGCCTCTTGCTCATTGCACATATGCATGCACTTACAGATTGTTTAATGATCCAGGCTTAAAATGCAGCTCTTCAGTAGAAGTCTCATAATCATTCTGCAAAAAAACTCAAGTCAAACAGGTTCACAGCTCTGCCTATAAGCAGCCTGGGCTAGAATGACCATTCAGATTGGTGGCACATGGATAGAGAGATAAGTGGATCCATGTATAGGTACATGGATAAGTACAGGGATGGAGATAGGGATGGGGAGATGGATAAATGGATGGATCAATGGATGATATATAGGATACATGCATTGTTGTTAGATTCATTGATTGTGGCTGGCACAATCAATGAACGTTGATAGATTACCAAACTCAGCAAATAGTTTAAATGTTCAGGATAAGAATTTAAACAAAGGCCCAATTGAACAAGATAGCCACCCTCCTCTTGCAGCTGGAACTTGAGAAGTGCCTGTTTGAGCACAGGGAATCAGGAACGTTCCTTATGGAGCACAGGGGATCAGAAACGTTCCTTATTGGAGCACAGGGGATCAGGAACGATCCTTATTAGAGCATAGGGGATCAGGAACGATCCCTATTGGAGCATAGGGGATCAGGAACGATCCTTATTAGAGCATAGGGGATCAGGAACGATCCCTATTGGAGCACAGGAGATCAGGAATGATCCACTGGAATGTTGCCTTCCTAAGATTGATAGTTCTGCTATAACAGACAGTAAAGGGGATTTGTTACTGCGGTGTTATACACAGCCCCACATTTTCTGGTAATCTTACACTCAGTTTCTCTTTCAAGCTGTAAGCTTATAAGCCAAGTCTGCTTGATGACTTTGGTTGAGTCTAACCTGAGCAGGCATTCTTTGCTTCTGATGCCTTGTTTAAGTTGGAATATTTCTTCAGATTAGAACAGGACCTCCCTGCCATTTTTCATCTGACTTAGTTGCCTTGCTGCAGATGCTTTGACCTCTGCCTGTGTAACTGTGTGACTTCCATTTGAGGAGATGTTTCAGCATGGCTCCGTGTCCATTAGTGATTTGCGTCACTAAGTCAAATCCATTAGAACCCGTTGTTTCCAATATTTCAAAGGAAGATTCTAGCAAGTAATCCTGAGACATCCAAGAGTGTTCCAGTCTCATACTGGGATTCACATTGACTATAGAATTCCAGGGACAGTCAGGGAGCTAGGAAATTTAGTGCTGATATTAAGGATGAGCATTAGAGTTTGGCTTTGGAGAATAATTTGTAATTCCTGCATTCTGAGGCTAGAAACTTAAAGGGGCAATATCACCAGCAAGTAACCAACAGCGTCTCAATGAGAAAGGGAAAGAACGTGAGAAAGAGGGACCAGGCCATAGAGGGAGAGGAGGGGAAAAGACAGAGAAGGGGGAGAGGGGCGAGACACTGAGGGAGCAGGAAAAGGTGGAGACAGGGGCCGGTGAGATGGGGGCGTGAGATGGGGAGACAAGAGCAGTGTGTGACGAGCTTGGTTGGGGAGGTGGGGGGGGGTGGGGGAAGAGTAGCCGGAGTGAGTGCAGGGCCTGACAGGATGGGTGAGACGAGGGGTCGCTGAGATGTGGGGGACAAGGAGAAGGCAGATGGGGGGATGGGAGAAAGTAGGATGAAGAGAGGGGGAGGGGAGAGGGAGTAAAGAGAGAGGGGAGCCAGATGAAGGGAGAGGGAAAATAGAGGGGAAGGGAGAGGGAGATGGAGATTGAGAGAGAGGGAGGGAAAATTTGAAGAACTATGCATCACTCATCACAGCAGCATCTTGGTCAAATGATGTATTGAGGTGTCTCTGACAGGTGGTGTGTCGAGGTGTCTGCCACAGCCGTGTCGATGTGTCATCAACAGGTGTGTGTTGCCGACAGGCGTGTACCGACATGTCGCCGACAGACGTGTGTCGACGTGTTGCCGACAGGCATCTGTGGCCTACAGGCAATGTGTCAATGTGTCTCCTACAGTCAGTGTATCAATGTGTCTTCTACAGGCGGTGTGTCAAGGTGTCTCCTACAGGCTGTGTATCGAAGTGTCTCCTACAGGCAGTGTGTCGAAGTGTCTCCTACAGGCAGTGTGTCAAGGTGTCTCCTACAGGCAGTGTGTCGAAGTGTCTCCTACAGGCAGTGTGTCGACATGTTTCCTGCAGGCAGTGTCTCAAGGTGTTTCATACAGGCGGTGCCTCGAGGTCTCTCCAACAGGCAGTGTGTCGAGATGCCTCCTACAGGCAGTGTGACAAGATGCCTCCTACACGTGTTGTGTCGACGTGTCTCCTACAGCCAGTGTGTCAATGTGTCTCCTACAGGCAATGTGACAACATGTCTCCCACAGGCGATGTGTCCACATGTCTCCTACAGGCGATGTGTCACCTTCAGGCTGTGTGTCAATGTGTCGCCTACAGGTGATGCTGCCATTTCATCACACATCATGAAGTCAGCAAGTGGAACGTTTGTTTGACAAATGCTCTTTTGTGAAGACATTGCCTCTTTTCAGAAACTAGGTCCACCTGTCAATATGGTGATACCGTGTTTAGAGACAGGATATTGTGGTAGATGTTCAACATCGAGACTCAGGCCTTTTACACTTAACGTACATTCGGATACCAATGATCAGAGGGTCTAGATTTTGAAGAGGTGTGCGAGGGCTTGTGATTGGTCTACGTACACACCCATCACACTGTGCACCTTGTGATGATTCAGTCGGGTCCATCTCACCATGAACTGTCGGGCCCTGCTGTCAGGGCAGCTTTAACCAACACGGTGACACACAGCAGCTAACATTCCAGCCTCCACCACCATGGCCAACTTACAGTTATGTCTGTAATTTTGATCTTAAATCAAACTCTAATACAGCTCGGCCCCATCACAGTCGGTCATTAATCCAGGGTGACAAAAAGACAATGGCTGATCTAATCACACAAACAGGACACAGGCACCACCACGGTGCTTGTGAAGCTCCTGGGTAAGCTGCCATTAGGAGCAGGATTTGTGCTGTAGGGAAATCAGCAGACAATTTGCACATAGCTCCAGCCAAGTAACAAGTTACATCGCACCAACACAAGTGCTGAGCAATGACCATCTCCAACAGGAGAGAATCCAACCATCAACCCTTGACATTCAATGGCATTACCATCACTGAATCCCCCCACTATCAACATTGACCAGAAACAGAACTGGACCAGCCATATAAACACTGTGGCTACAAGAACAGGTCAGAGGCTGAGAATTCTGCAGCGAGTAACTCACCTCCTGACTCCCAAAACCATTTATAAGGCACAAGTCAGGAGTGTGATGGAATACTCCCCACTTGCCTGGATGAGTGCAGCTCCAACAACACTCAAGAAGCTTGAGACCGTCCAGGACAAAGCAGCCACTTGATTGGCACCACATCCACAAACATTCACTCCCTCCACCAGCGATGTACAGTGACAGCAGTGTGTACCATCTACAAGATGCACTGCAGCGACTTACCAAGCTTCCTTCTATGTGTTGTTAGAATTCTGTTGCATGTGTTTTCATGCCTCCAGCATTGCACAGTGACGAACATTGACAGGAGGTGACGAGTAAAAAGAGGTCTCAGTTTATGCTGGTTACTCTGAAGGGATTCATCACTCAAAAATTCTCTAGATGTTTCCTGTTATGCATACATTTAATTTGCAAAACATTAGTTTGAATTACCTGATAATTCTGAGGTAATTCAACCCATTACTCAGCAAAGCAGTAGATTTCAGACCAACCTTCCACGCCTTGAGAAATATTTCCACTTCTCAACAACTACTACCACCAGCTGAACCCTAAACACAGTCAGCCCATAATGTCTCTGAATTCTTATAAAACCGGGCAGCTTCCACTTTGGAACTTACGCCCAGTTATAAAACCAAAGCACTTTAATATCAAAAGCTGCATATCCCTCTCACCGTGTCCTGGTCTCTCTCCCTTCATCTGTTCCCCCTCCTTGTCCCTCTGTCTTGTGTCACCCCTCTTCCTCCGTCTCCCTCTCCCTCCTGCTCTCTCTACTCTGCTTACGTTGAGTTTACTACATTCCATTTCCTCTTCTGTAATGCTTTGAATTAGTCAACTCCTGGGCTCCATTCTCCACCTCTCATCCCCAATCCCTTTTCTCTTTCCCGGCTGGGACCTTTCCTAACTCTCTATTTTGCCAGGATGATAGCCGTTGATCCTTTTGTTTTTCTGAACTCCAGGTCTAGTGCCAACTCTTCCCTCCTGCTGTGTTAAGAGTCAACTCACCATCTCTGACCTATAGTCACTGTTTCCGTGGGACCTCTCTCCTGAGAACGCCTCCCCTTCTCCAGTCCTTCCCCTTCCCTGACAACCTCCAGGCGTTCAAAAACTCAAACTTGGTGTCACCTAACAACAAAGTTCCATTCGTACAACCTGCTTATAACATAGAAAAAAATCCCAAGGTTTCTCTACCTCATGATTCATCTCACCTTTTCAAATCTTTTGGGTTCAGCTCTCTGGGGCTTGGTCTGTCCCTGAGTTTCTGTAGAATGAAAGATCTTGGGGGTAAGATTGGTCTGCAGCAGTAGTGTAAAACGCCAATTGGAAGTCCGGTTTACTTTCATTTTCCTTTGCCAGTGTCTCTACCCTTTAATGAGGGAAACCCTCTTACAAAACTACAGAAAAATCAGCACAACAAAAACAAAAACACCTGGAAAAAATCAGCAGGTCTGGCAGCATCTGCGGAGAGGGACACAGTTAACGTTTTGAGTCTGTAAGACACTTCATCAGAACTGAGTAAAAATAGAAAAGAGATGAAATATAAGCTGGTTTAAGGGGGGGTGGGACAAGTAGAGCTGGATAGAGGGCCAGTGATAGGTGGAGATAACCAAAAGATGTCACAGACAAAAGGACAAAGAGGTATTGAAGGTGGTGATATTATCTAAGGAATGTGCTAATTAAGAGTAGAAAGTAGGACGAGCAAGGTACAGATAGAAACAAAAAAAAAACTGCGGATGCTGGAAATCCAAAACAAAAACAGAATTACCTGGAAAAACTCAGCAGGTCTGGCAGCATCGGTGGAGAAGAAAAGAGTTGACGTTTCGAGTCCTCATGACCCTTCGACAGAACTTCCAAGTTCTGTCGAAGGGTCATGAGGACTCGAAACGTCAACTCTTTTCTTCTCCGCCGATGCTGCCAGACCTGCTGAGTTTTTCCAGGTAATTCTGTTTTTGTTAAGGTACAGATAGCCCTAGTAGGGGTGGGGTGGGGGGGAATCGAAATAGGCTAAAAGGTAGAGGTAAAACAATGGATGGAAATACATTTAAAAATAATGGAAATAGGTGGGTGGCCCTCTATCCTGCTCTTCTTGTCCCACCCCAACCACCACCCCCCCTTAAACCAGCTTATATTTCACCCCTTTTCTATTTTTACTTAGTTCTGATGAAGAGTCATACGGATTCTAAACGTTAACTGTGTCCCTCACTGCAGATGCTGTCAGACCTGCTGAGTTTTTCCAGGTATTTTTGTTTTTGTTTTGGATTTCCAGCATCCGCAGTTTTTTGCTTTTACAGAAAAAGCAGCATCTGAGTCAAGAGTACGGAAACCTGTGAGACTTGTCAGAAAGATCAGTCTAAAACCCTCGTACCTCCCTCTCCATCTCAAACCTGCAGTTATCTTTAAGAATTTGCAAATATCAGGAAGAAATGACCAGTGTCAAAGGATCGAAGTGAAGTAGATGTTTTATTCCTACTGGTTAACAGCTTGGAGAGTTTCCAATCCCTTCAATCACCTTCCCAGAACCTCATGTAGTCACTGATCCCTAGATAGAGAAGTTGGACAGCACTTTAGATTGACAAGTTTGTGTGCTGAATTTTACTTGCATTTTGCAGAACACATCAGCAACAATTCTCACAGTTCAGTTCCATTCCAATTGTTTTCAGAATTCTTATTACTGGGATTGACAACTCATTTTACAAGCATCTCAAAGGGGTTGTAGAGTTTCATTGCTATTCATTATCAATAAGTTCCTGAAAACACAGGCAAAAAATACAGTCACATTATTCCTTCCCTCTGTCCTCATTACAATCAAAGCTACAATGTTCATCCTTAATAGCTGGGAAATCTCATTATGATGTAAAATTGATTTGTGTCTGGAGTTTGCAACACTCTCTCTCTCACACACACACGCAGACTGTCTCTCTCACACACAGACACGCGCACACTGTCCTTCTCACACACAGACACGCGCACACTGTCTCTCACACACACACACAGACACGCGCACACTGTCACACACAGACACGCGCACACTGTCTCTCACACACACAGACACGTGCACACTGTCTCTCACACACAGACACGCGCACACTGTCTCTCTCACACACACACAGACACGCGCACACTGTCTCTCACACACAGACACGCGCACACTGTCTCTCACAAACACAGACACGTGCACACTGTCTCTCACACACAGACATGCACACACTCTCTCTCACACATACAGACACACGCACACTGTCTCTCACACACAGACACATGCACACTGTCTCTCACACACACAGGCAAATGCACACTCACACACACACAGACAAGTGCTCACTCTCACATACACAGACACGCATACACACTCTCACACACATAGACACGTGTGCACACACACACACAGACATGCGTGCACACACACACAGACACGCGTGCACACACACACAGACACGTGCGCACACTCAGACACGCATGCGCACACACACACACAGACACACATGCACACTCACACACACAGACACGCATGCACACTCTCTCACACACACCCACTCTCTCTCTCACACACGCACTGTCTCTCACACACACAGACACACACACACTCACTTCCTCTCAAACACTAACACTCTCTCTCTCCCACACTAACACTCTCTCTCTCCCACACTAACACTCTCTCTCTCCCACACTAACGCTCTCTCTCTCACACGCGCACACTCTCTCTCACACACGCACACTCTCTCTCACACGCGCACACTCTCTCTCACACGCGCACACTCTCTCTCACACGGGCACACTCTCTCTCACACGCGCACACTCTCTCACACACGCGCACACTCTCTCTCACACGCGCACACTCTCTCACACACGCGCACACTCTCTCACACACATGCACACTCACACACAGACACACACACATACATGCAAACTCTCTTACACACATAAACGTGCACACACATTCTCACACTCTCTCTCTCACACACATGCACTCTCTCTCTCACACACACACACACTCTCTCACACACACAGACTCTCCCACACACACATGCTCTCTCTCACACACACATATACTCTCTCTCACACACACATACATGTGTACACACATGTCTCTTGCTCACACACACACACTTGCGCTCACACTCTCTCTCACTTACACACACACACACTCTCTTGTGCGTGCACACACACACAGTCTCTCTCTCACACAGTCTCTTTCTCTCACACACACACAGTCTCTCTCTCTCACACACACACACACACACAGTTTGTCTCTGACACACACACACACATACACAGACAGTCTCTCTCTCTCAGACACAGTCTCTCTCTCACACACATATACACAGTCTCTCTCTCATGCACATACACACACAGTCTCTCACACACACACACACACACAGTCTCTCTCTCACACACATACACACACTCTCTCTCACACACACATACACAGTCTCTCTCTCACACACATAGTCCCTCTCACACACACATACACACACACACACACACACACACACACAGTCTCTCTCTCACACACATACACACACTCTCTCTCACACACACATACACAGTCTCTCTCTCACACACATAGTCCCTCTCACACACACATACACACACACACACACACACACACACAGTTTGTCTCTGACACACACAGTCTCTCACACACATACACACAGTCTCTCTCTCACGCACATACACACACAGTCTCTCTCTCACACGCGCGCGCGCACACACACACACACAGAGTTTGTCTCTGACACACACACAGACAGTCTCTCTCACACACAGTCTCTCTCTCACACACACACACAGTCTCTCTCTCACACGCGCGTGCACACACACACACACACACACACACACACAGAGTTTGTCTCTGACACACACATAGACAGTCTCTCTCACACACAGTCTCTCTCTCACACACACACACACACAGTCTCTCTCTCACAGACAGTCTCTCTCTCACACACACACAATGGCCTGAATGCCCTCCTTCTGTACTGGGAATCACTTTACGATTCAGTGATTCTATGGCAATTGCACTCACCCATTTCAGATCCACTAGCCCAGCTTCCTGCTTAGTTATGATCCTCCAAAGTCAACACACACTGAAACATTCCACATGTTTGTGCCCAGAGCCTTGTTTTTGTTTTAACATTTGTCTCTTTAATTTTCCAAATATACAAAATTATGTTTCACATATTTACACGATATTACACCAAGTCTGTTCTGTTATTTACCAATAACACAATCAGGAAGGGGGAGAAAAAAAGATCTATTGCTTTTCAAAAAAAAAATCAGCAGTTTGCTATCACTGAACTGAAGGAACTGTTAACACTAACTCCAGATTTCCTGTCTGGTCATTGTTCAGTTCTTCACAGTTACACCACTGCAACTGATCTTAATGGGCCTGGACACCAAGTGTGAGCTGTCACAGCTCAGTGATGCACTCTCACCTCAGAGCCACATGGGTGTGGGTTCAAGCCTCAAGAGTTTGGATCACAAACCCTAGGCTGACACTCCAGTGCAGTCCTGAGGGAGTGCTGCATTGTTGGAGGTGCTGTCTTTTGGGTGAGAAGTCAAACCGAGGACATAAAAGATTTCAGGAGCACCATTTCAAAGAGAAGTTCTCCCCAATGCCCTGACCAATATTTATCCCTCAACTGATACCACGATAAAATCCAGATTAATGATCACCCTCACATTGCTGTTTATGGTGTATTTACTACATTATAATAGTGAGTCCAATTTAAAATTACTTCACTGGGTGTGAAACGCTTGGGAAGTCCTGAGACTGTGAAATGCATTATAGAAATGCAAGTCTTTATTTTAATCATTAACACAAATCACTGTTTCACCACACTCCTAATTTGGTAAATTAAAAGTGTTATTTTCTCACACCCAATTCGTTAAATCCTCTTGGAGATTCCTGTCCCTCCCATGAAAGCATAACACAGGAACAAGCCACTCTGGACAATGGAGCACACCAACCTTTTCCCATCTTATTCCATCCCACCCCACCACCACTTTACTCCCTTCTCTGAGCTCCACATTCTCACCCCTCTCTGGGTGAAGAAGGTCCTCCTAAATTCTCTACTGGATTTATTAGTGACTGTCTTACACTTTGCTGTGAAGTTTGCAATACGCTGTCAGTAATATCCGCTGGCTAAACAGCTGGTGTTGAACCAATGTATATTCAGCAGGAGAGTCACGAGCTGTCTCCACACTGCACTACCTGCGGCTGAGGGAGATCTTACAACGGGTCTCCCCATCTCAGGTTGGGGCAGAGCAGGGCGTAGAGACATCAGCTGGAGCTCACACTGCTGCTCACTATCTGGGAGTCAATAATTTGAGCTCCTCTGGGTGAACGGTCAGCAGTCACTCACCAGCAAGGGTCACAGGTGCAAGGATGGCATGGTCTCTGAGTGCACCCACACCGTCAATCAATGCGTGGAGTGGAGCAGGGGGAAAACCTACCAGGGGAGAAGGTGAATACAAGAGAAATTGAGTCCGAAAGACAGTTTGAGTCAAGTATTCATTCACAGGCTCGGCCGTGTGGGCAATTCCTCACTGTTGGGACACGCGTGCAGCATGAGTGAAAGCCTCACGGGGAGCCCCAGTAAGACACCGACACCCATCCTCACCCTCACCCTCCCAATTCAGAAGAGGAGGAATCCAGGAGCATCATGACTCAGGAGCATGTGGAATAGGTGATTTAAACAGAAGCAGCTGGTGCAGTGGTGCCAGACGGCCAGGAGGTGGCAGTGTTCAGGCAGCTCCTGTCACAATGCTCAGGTCATTCCAGAGCTGCTGATGTCACCAGTATTTCTTTTTGGTTCCGAGATTAACTTCATTCAGAAATCAATCTCAACACACAACTGGTGTAAATGTTTCTAATTAGAGCATAACTTTGTGCAAACAAGATTGTCAAATCAAATACAAGTTCATACTCTGGGCTCGCACAACTTTCTGCCTGTTTCATTCTTTAAATTTCATTTATGGGATGTGGGCGTCACTGGCTGGGCCAGTATTTATTGCCCATCCCTAGTTGCCCTTGAGAAGGTAGTGGTGAGCTGCCTTCTGGAACCGCTTCAGTCCATGTGGTGTAGGTACACCCACAGTGCTGTTAGGGAGGGAGTTCCAGGATTTTGACCCAGTGACAGTGAAGGTACAGCGATATATTTCCAAGTCAGGGTGGTGAGTGATTTGGAGGGGAACTTGCAGGTGGTGGTGTTCCTATGTGTCTGCTGCCCTTGTCCTTCTAAGTGGTAGTGGAAGGTGTTGTCTAAGGAGCCTTGGTGAATTCCTGCAGTGCATCTTGTAGATGGTACACACACTGCTGCTACTGTGTGTTGGTGGTGGAGGGAGTGAATATTTGTGGATGTGGTGCCAATCAAGGGGGCTGCTTTGTCCTGGATGGTGATGAGCTTGAGTGTTGTGGGAGCTGCACTCGTCCAGGCAAGTGGGGAGTATTCCATCACACTCCTGACTTGTGCCTTGTAGATGGTGGACAGGATTTGGGGAATCAGGAGGTGAGTTACTTGCTGCAGGATTCCTAGCCTCTGACCTGCTCTTGTAGCCACAGTATTTATGTAGCTGGTCCAGTTCAGTTTCTGGTCAATGGTAACCCCCAGGATGTTGATAGTGGGGGATTCAGTGATGGTAATGCCATTGAACATCAAGGGTCGATGGTTGGATTTTCTCTTGTTGGAGATGGTCATTTTCTGACACTTGTGTGGTGTGAATGTTACTTGCCACTTGTCAGCCCAAGCCTGGATATTGTCCAGGTCTTGCTGCATTTGGACATAGGCTGCTTCAGTATCTGAGGAGTCACGAATGGTGCTGAACATTGTGCAATCATCAGCAAACATCCCCACTTCTGACCTTATGATGGAGGGAAGGTCATTGATGAAGCAGCTGAAGATGGTTGGGCCGAGGACACTACCCTGAGGAACTCCTGCAGTGATGTCCTGGAGCTGAGATGACTGACCTCCAACAACCACAACCATGTTCCTTTGTGCTGACTCGAACCAGCGGAGAGTTTCCCCCCTGATTCTCACTGACTCCAGTTTTGCTGAGGCTCCTTGATGCCACACTCGGTCAAATGCTGCCTTGATGTCGAGGGCAGTCACTCTCACCTCACCTTGGGTGTCCAGTTCTTTTGTCCATGTTTGAACCCAAGGCTGTAACGAGGTCAGGAGCTGAGTGGCCCTGGCAGAACCCAAACTTGCTGTCCAAGGAGGCTTGGTGAGTTCCTGCAGTGTATCTTGTAGATGGTACACACACTGCTGCTACTGTGAGTTGGTCATGGAGGGAGTGAATATTTAAGGTGGTGGTTGGGGTGCCATTCAAGTGGGCTGATTTGGTTTGGATGATGTTGAGCTTCTTGAGTGTTCTTGGAGCTGCACTCAACCTGCAAATGGAGAGTATTCCATCACACTCTTGACTTGTGCCTTGTAGATGGTGGACAGGCTTTGGGGAGTCAGGATGTGAGTTACTCATCGCAGAATTCCCAACCTCTGACCTGCTCTTATAGCCACAGTATTTATATGATGCATCCAGTTAATTTATGGTCAATAGTAACTCCCAGGATATTGATAGTGGGGGGTTCAGCAATGGTAATGCCATTGAATGTCAAGGGGTGATGATTGGATTCTCTCTTGTTAGAGATGGTTATTGCCTGGCACTTGTGTGGCACGAATGTAACTTGCCACTTGTCAGCCAAAGCCTGGATATTTTCAAGGGTACACAACATGATGGAGGGTATCCTCAATGCGAAGACAGGACTTTGTCTCTACAAGGACTGTATGGTGGTCACTCCTACCAATGCTGTCATGGGCGAATGCGTCTGAGACAGGTAGATTGGTGAGGATGAGGTCAAGTAGGATATTTGTCTTGTTGGTTCCCTCACTACCTGCCGAAGACCCAGTCTAGCAGCTATGTCCTTTAGGCCGGTCAATAGGCTTGCTGGAGGGGGAGATGTATAGGTTAGTCCTTGGCATCTTGGATTCAATTCCAACCACACAACTTGGATTTATATAGAGATAAAGAAGTTTACAGAAGGAGGCCATTTGGGCCTTTATCACTGTGCTGGCCCTTTAAAGGAGCAGCTGTTCTTAGTACTAAATCCCCGCTTTTTGTCCATAAGCCCGTAAGTTCCTCAGCCTCAAGAACCTGTCCAACTCCATTATCAATTTATTTATGGAATCAGCTTCCACCACCTTCGAGCATTCCAGATTCCAACAACACCCAATGAACAAAATTCACATCTCCCCTCTCAATCTTTTCCCACTGATTGTAAATCTACGCCCTCTGGTTATTGAGCTGCTCACCAACGGGAATAGTTTTTCTCCCTCTTTTCTATCAAAACCTCTCAGCCCTATGAAAATCTCTATTAGGGGTCACCTCTTAACCTTCTCTGTTCCAAGGAGACAATCCCAACTTTTCCAACCTCTCTTTATAACCAAAGTCCCTCATCCCTGGTAAAATCCTGACGAACCTTCTCTATCCCTAAAGCCTTTCTGTCTTTCCTGAAGTGTGAGGCCCAAAATAGTTCACAATATTCCAGCTGAGACCTAACCAGTGATTTATAAACTTCTAGAATCATCTCTTTGCTTCGATATTCTGTGCCTCTATTAATAAACCCGAGTAACTCTTTTTTTCAAAAAAAAACACCTCAGCAAATTGTCCTGCTGTCTTTCAGGATTTGTGTATACGGACACCAAGGGCTCTCTGTTCATCGACACCTTTCAAAGTCCTGACATTTTATCATTTTCTTTCCACATCAGTCCCCACAAACTGTGTCACTTCACATTTCTCTGCCATGCTTCTGCCCATTTCACCATCATGTGTAAGGCATCCTGAAGTCTACAGCCAACCTGATCCCTATCTACTATGGTGCCAAGTTTTGTAGAATCTGTAAACTCTATAATGCTGCTCCCTCCAGCCGAGTCTAGGTCATTGATAAAATAGGATGGTTAATGTAAGGAGCTGTGCACAGGCTTTGTCAAACAAAATCTGACACCAAGCACATAACGCAATACTAGGATCGGTGACCAAGAGGTAAGTTTTAAGCAATGACTTAGGCAGGGGGAGGGTGAAGCAGACAGATTTGGGGAACAAATTCCAGATCTTAAGCAGAAGCAAAATGCCGCAGGAGCTGGAAATCTGAAATAAAGACAGAAAAATGCTGGAAATGCTCAGCAGGTCTGGCAGTGTTCGTGAAGAGTTGACATGTCAGGTTGTGGCTCTTCATCAGAAGAGGAAAAAGTTCGAAATGTAACAGGTTTTTAAGTAACTTCAGAGTCAGCAGGAATGTAGGAGGAAAGAACAAAAGGGAAGGTTTGTGATTGGGCGGTAGGCTGGAGAAATTAAATGACGACAGGGTGAAGACGCCAGGGTAAAGGGTAATGAGACAAGTGAAGAAACAAAAGGTCTGTGCAGAGGAGGTGGAAATGAACTAATCAGAATTATTTACAAACTGCTGGAAAAAAATGGAAGTATTGTTTATGATCTGAAATTGGCCCAAGGGTAGGTGGGTTTCCCAATACCTCCCCCGCTGCCAGTAAGAGTGCGGCATGGGCACAGAATGAGCGGTAAGGCAGCTGGCATGGTACCCATGGCATGGGCTCCTGTGATGGGGGTTGGGGAAGGGGTAAGGGGTGGGGGGCGGGCCTAAAATCCCAGCCCTGGGTATCAGAAATATAAAGTGCTCCATTCTTAGCACTATAGATGACATCCATCATTCTGATTAACATAAAAGTCCTTTCACAAAAACTCTAACAGAAATCCAATTCGGTAATGATATCTGAAATGACCATCTGAGCCATTTAAGCTTTAATCTCCGATTCAGAGACTATTTGATCCCAGGGTATTTAAGCAGCTTTTTAAGCCATTGATGAGAGCACATTTTCTCTGCAACAGTGAATCTGAAAATACATTTATCAAGTTTTAATGATAACCTTTTAGGACATTGAAAGTGCTGGATGATGGCACATAATTCAGGAGATTATCTCTGGCTCAAAGATTAGGATCCTGCCTTTTTCACAAAAAGAGATAACCAACAAAGTCCAGTTGCGTCAATGTTCAGGTCATACAGTGAAGGAACTCATCCCACCTTGTTTATTTCTAAATTAATTGTTTTTGTAGTAATTGAAACATTATTGAATGAAGTGTGGTAATGAAAACTCTTCATTGATATGACACTCTGGGCCCAGAAGACTCTAATTCTCTCAAACAGGCTACAGAGTCAGATAAAAGCTGGAAGATGTTACATGCCTGTGATATCGCTGTGAGTTCTGTGGATCCAATTTGATATATTTACAGGCTTTACAGTCACTGCTTTAAACTGAAAGAGGAAAACACTGAACATTCACCAAAGTCTGACTTTGGTGACCACAATAATGGATTCAGTAAATCTACTTCACGGTAACAACAAACACTGACTGAGACACTTGAGAATTTGAATAGAAACCTTTTCAATTTATCTCTCCATCACAACCTTCCTTCTCTTTCGATATTTAATATCACAAGTATTTTTGCTACTTTCACTTCTCCTGAATCGCAATTTATTGCTCCTCCTAAAACCTAACCCCCATCCCCAACCTCCCCACCTAGTACGCTGTTCCCCCTCTCTGTATCAGCACACCATCTTGTACATAAGTATTGTGACATTGGTCCTTCTGTCTTGGACTCTAAGCGTGACACTTGGTTCTTAGACTGTAGACACACTCTGGTATCTGCTTGACACTTGTTTATTAGTACTACTTCTAAACAGGTTACAGAGTAGGCATGGAGTTCTTAGGTATGACTCCAAACTCTCTCCTGAGAGCCTATCACATGACTGACTGATACCAGTGCTGCATCATGTCATACATTAGCATAACTCATCTGTTAACTTTGTATAGGACATGAAGGGACGTAATCTGTGGAGGTCCTCTCAACCCTCATTGTCCCATCCTCCCCTCCCCTCCCTCCGCTGTCACAGCTCTGAAACCCAATCACTATCCTCATTGTCGCTCTCATTCCCTGCTACCTGGTAACCTGTGCACGCTAAATCTTGATAGAGAGTTGACATTGGCAGCCAGTTATACTGATGGCTCGTTTTGGGTTACTGATGGCTGGTTACGGGTTATTGATGGCTGGTTACTGGTTACTGATGATTCCTTACTGGTTACTGATGATTGCTTACTGGTTACTGATGGCTGGTTACTGGTTACTGATGGCTGGTTTTGGGTTACTGATGGCTGGTTACGGGTTACTGATGGCTGGTTACTGGTTGCCGATGATTGCTTACTGGTTACTGATGGCTGGTTATGGGTTACCGATGGTTGGTTACTGGTTACTGATGGCTGGTTACAGGTTACTGATGGCTGGTTATGGGTTACCGATGGTTGGTTACTGGTTACTGATGGCTGGTTACTGGTTACTCATAGCTGGTTATGGGTTACCGATGGTTGGTTACTGGTTACTGATGGCTGGTTACGGGTTACTGATGGCCATTTCGAGCTGCGTATCTAATGCCGTCTGCCTGATGTGGATTGCATTGTTACTGGTATCATCTTCTCCCTGCCTGAGGTCTGGTTTTTCTACAGGAAATAAAGTCCTAACTTTGCATTTACCCCGCTTGACTTCTGGATAAAGATTCATCATAAATACAGTCAGAGACTTTTGCAACTGCAATTAAAATTGCCCTACAAATACCCAAGATTATCAGGCATAACTGACTCCCTACAATTACAGGGAGCATCACTGCTGATCCAACTCACAGCAAACTTACCAATCCTAAATCAGCAGAGAGCTCCACTGCCATATTAGTAAGAACGTGCACAGAAATGAAGGAAGCTATACATGTAATACATTCAAAATTTTACATTTATAAACAGTGCCTCCAATACTTCCCTTGTGAATTCCAATGTCCACACTTGTAATGGAGACCTTCCTATCTTTCTAACCTGTACCTGTCCAGGGAGTATTTGATGGGGACAGTGTAGAGAGAGCTTTACTCTGTATTTAACCCCGTGCTGTACCTGTCCTGGGAGTGTTTGATGGGGACAGTGTAGAGGGAGCTTTACTCTGTATCTAACCCCGTGCTGTACCTGTCCTGGGAGTGTTTGATGGGGACAGTGTAGAGGGAGCTTTACTCTGTATCTAACCCCGTGCTGTACCTGTCCTGGGAGTGTTTGATGGGGACAGTGTAGAGGGGGCTTTACTCTGTATCTAACCCCGTGCTGTACCTGTCCTGGGAGTGTTTGATGGGGTCAGTGTAGAGAGAGCTTTACTCTGTATCTAACCCCGTGCTGTACCTGTCCTGGGAGTGTTTGATGGGGACAGTGTAGAGGGTTTACTCTGTACCTAACCCCGTGCTGTACCTGTCCTGGGAGTGTTTGATGGGGACGGTGTAGAGGGAGCTTTACTCTGTATCTAACCCCGTGCTGTACCTGTCCTGGGGGTGTTTGATGGGGACAGTGTAGAGAGAGCTTTACTCTGTATCTAACCCCGTGCTGTACCTGCCCTGGGAGTGTTTGATGGGGACAGTGCAGAGGGAGCTTTACTGTTGCATAAAACTGTAGTAAGATGCTCTCAACCCTTGTTCACACTGCTTCTGGTTCCTCACCTTGAAAGAACAAAATTCACAAATAAAGAAAAACATTCTGTCTCATGGGTGTTGCTCAGTGTCACCTGTGAGGGAGACTTCACTTGCAGGAGTGATTGAGATGAAACATGTGACACAAAGCACTGTCGAGCATCATCAAAGAGGTGGCAAGGTGAACAGCACATTCAACAGGCTCTGTAGCAATGGACTCTAAGAACAGAAGAGTAGGCCATTTGGTCCATCAAGCCAGCTTTGCCTTTCAATAAGGTTGTGGCTGATCTGATTATGGCCTCACCTCCACCTTCCTGCCTGTCCTCCATAACTCTTCACTCCCTTATATGTCAAGTGTAAAGTGAGAGGCAGCATGCTTTTGTGAAGGGGAGGTTGTGTCTCACTAACTTGATCGAGTTTTTCGAGGAAGTGACAAAGATGATCGACGATGGAAGGGCAGTGGATGTTATATACATGGATTTCAGTAAGGCCTTTGACAAGGTCTCTCATGGCAGACTGGTACAGAAGGTAAAGTCACACGGGATCAGAGGTGAGCTGGCAGGATGGATACAGAATTGGCTTGGTCATAGAAGACAGAGGGTAGCAGTGGAAGGGTGCTTTTCTGAATGGAGAGCTGTGATTAGTGGAGTTCCACAGGGATCAGTGCTGGGACCTTTGCTGTTTGTGGTATTCATAAATGATTTGGAGGAAAATGTAACTGGGCTAATTAGTAAGTTTGCAGACGACACCAAGGTTGGAGGAGTTGCAGATAGTGAAGAGGATTGTCAAAGGATACAACGGGATATAGATCGGTTGGAGACTTGGGCGGAGAAATGGCAGATGGAGTTTAATCTGGACAAATGCAAGGTAATGCATTTTGGAAGGTCTAATACTGACAGAAATTATACAGTAAATGGCAGAACCCTTAAGTGCATTGACGGGCAGAGGGATCTGGGTGTACAGGTTCACAGGTCACTGAAAGTGGCAACGCAGGTGGATAAGGTAGTCAGGAAGCATATGGCATGCTTGCCTTCATTGGCAGGGGTATTGAGTATAAAAGCTGGGAAGTCATGCTGCAGCTGTATAGAGCCTTGGTTAGGCCACATTTGGAATATTGTGTGCAATTCTGGGCCACAGTACCAGAAGGATATGGAGGCGTTGGAGAGGGTGCAGAGGAGGTTTACCAGGATGATGCCTGGTCTGGAGGTTATTATCTATGAGGAGTGGTTGGAGAAACTCAGATTGTTCTCACTAGAGCGACGGAGATTGAGGGGTGACTTGATAGAAGTTTACAAAATTATGAGAGGCATGGACAGAGTAGATAGTCAGAAGCTTTTCCCCAGGATGGAAGAGTCAATTACTATGGGACACAGATTTAAGGTGAGAGGAGAAAACTGTAGAGGAGATGTGCGGGGCAAGTTTTTTACGCAGAGGGTAGTGCGTGTCTGGAATTCGCTGCCAGAGGAGCTGGTAGAAGCAGGTACGATAGTGGTGTTTAAGAGGCAGCTTGACAAATACATGAATAGGATGGGAATAGAGGGATACGGACCCCGGAAGTGCAAAATATTTTAGTTGATGGGCAATATGATCGGCGCAGGCTTGGAGGGCCGAAGGGCCTGTTCCTGTGCTGTACTTTTCTTTGTTCTTTGTTCAAAAATCTAACTCAGCTTTGAATATATTCAGTGACCCAACCTCCACTCCTCTCTTTGGAAGATAATTCCAAAGACTATCGACCCTCAGAGAAAAAATTCCTCCTCATCTCTGTCTATATTATTTTGTAACTATGTCCCCTAGTTCTAGGTTCCCCCATGAGGAGAAACATACTCTCAGCAACCACCCTGTCAAGGCCCCCTCAGAATCAATAATAAGATCACCTCTCACACTCCAACGATAGGCCCAAGCTCCTCAACCTTTCCTCATAAGACAAACCCCTTCACCTCAGGAATCAGCCTAGTGAACCTCTTCTGAACTGCTTGCAATGCAAGTAAATCCCTCCTTATAAGGAATCATGGGCTCTATGACCCTTCACCAGAGTACACCATAATGGGCTCTCATCTGACTGCTTCCAGGGTTTTCGCTTACACCCCTGAGCCCAGCCTTTTGCCCAGTTTTAAAAGGCAAGAATACTTTGTTCCTGTGGTTGGAAAAATGTCAGTGCTGCTGCTCTGACAACACCTGAGCAGCCTCTGTATCACAGGCTCTCATAACACTGAATGACATTCACCTTATCTTCGCTGACCAGCCGTGAGCTCACTATTAAGTAGCAGTGGGCTATAGCCCACTCACTCAAGCATGAACCGGGATAAGATCACCAGGCATCCAACCATATCGTACATCACACAGCGTACACCTCAATTAGTTTTACTAAACATAATTAATGAGGTGAGGGGAAAGAAAAACAGCATAAACCCTTGCTCGTAACCTTGGTAACAGATCTGCAGTCTTATTCTCAGTGGCAGAATAAATTATAATTTAAAAAGTGAAGCCACTTAATGAAACTTACAATCTGGAGTAACATTGTTCTTTCTTCAATGAACCTGCCAATTAATAATTGCATCATGCAGTGTAAACTTGGAGATCCAGGGTGTGCTTCAGGATAATTCTGCTTAAACTATTTAAAAAAATCAAGCCTTTATCTAATATTTAAAAGATATTTTATCTCAATTATCGTCTCGAAACAATTGGTACCCAACACTCCAGCAACGCTCTGTCTCAAGTGATTTTTCCTAGCCTCTCTCCTCACTCTTAATGACAATTTTAAATTGACCACCCTACACCAGGCCCTGAACAGAGGGAAGAGTCTTTTTCGCAATTTATCCAATCAAAACTCTTCACAACTTTAAGATGATCTATTAATTACCAACACCACATGGACTGCAGCAGTTCAAGATGGCCGCTCA
Organism: Carcharodon carcharias; assembly: GCF_017639515.1. Lineage (NCBI taxonomy): Eukaryota > Metazoa > Chordata > Chondrichthyes > Lamniformes > Lamnidae > Carcharodon > Carcharodon carcharias. Next base: position 3,426,227 of record NC_054498.1, read on the forward strand.
CCACCATCTTTTCAAGGGCAAGTAGGGATTGGCAATAAATGCTGGCCTAGCCAGTGACACCTCTGTCCCAGATGTTAGAATCATACCTCTCAAGACTGATTTTTTCTTTTACAAAATGGAATGGCATGATCTGGACATCTGGATGCTAACCTGGGATTCTTTTCTAACAAGGTCATAAGTTCACCTTGGAACTGTAAACAAGCAGGCCTCTTCCAAGAAATCACCTGACCTATCACTCCCCCTTGAGGAGTTGTTTGTTTTGAACTGTGAAGCTCTTTAATTAATGAAAAACTGGAAGATAAAAGAGGCAGTCACATGGCAGGGGCAAACTTTACGTTTGAATCTGTGGTTTTGAGGAACAAGCTGAGGAAGGAACGCTTACCCCTTAACTGGCTCCCTCTCTCTACCTTGTCTGAAATTGTGTGTGGCTATTAACTGTGGTCAGAGAACCCTCATCTGAATGGAACAAGTCTGCATTTGGACCTGCAAAACAGAGACTGGTTGGTGAGAAATTCCAGACATCCACAAGGGAGCTTCAGGTCGGTGCCATTGAGACCCGGTGGACTTTATCCTTTCTTTTATAATGCCCATTCTCAAAAGTCCATCTCTGCAGAGAGACTTTCTATCTGTTTGTCCTTTGTTTGTCTGTGTGTGTGTGTGTGTGTGTGTGTGTATGCTGGGGGGATTCTTTAGGAAGAGATAGATAATTATTCTTCCTGATTACAATTGTGCATTAATCAGTACTAGCAACTTGTTAAAAGAAGCTTTGTTTTAAAATAAATGAATCATTCTGAATTTTTGAAAGAAGCCTTATCAGAGTCTCTTTTCTTCTGGGTAATAGAAGTAAAGGTACACAATTAGCCATTTTGGTGAGAAAATTAAACATTTAAGTTAATGGTCCGGCCTGCTGAGTAGTGGAGCCCGATAATTCGCACATTCTTCCCATCCCAGTCATAACAACAAGAACAAGTGCAAAATATCGCCTCCTACCATTCTCTGTCACTGTTCTGTTCCAGTGGGTAGAGTCGCACTATCTCAGGAGGTTTTTCCTACTGAAATCTATGTCCACACATTCGCCTGCATTGAATTACATCCCACTGATGTGTCTCCATCTTCTTAGTCTTCTAGAAAGTTTCTCAGTGTTGTTGTGCGGGCCCAACACTGATCCCCCAGGGTCCAGCACATCCAAGCTTTCTCCAATCTGAGCGACATCCATTAACGCTAACCTTTCTTGAATTTTCTGTCGCTCATTCACTCAATCGGCTGCTGCATTTCGTTGTGTCAGGTTTCTGAATTTATGCAGCCTCTTGAATACAAACAGAGCAATCTCGATATGAAAATGTTGTTCATCATGCAGCACCGAAGGAGCCATTCAGCCCATCATGCCTGTGCTGGCTCTTTGAAAGTTCTACCCAATTAATCCCATTTCCCTGCCGTTTACTCAAAGTCCTGCAGTTTATTTTCCTTTTCAAGTGTTTATCCAATTTTCTTTTGAACATTCCTTATTGAATCTGCTTTGAGCATCCTTTCAAGCAGTGCAAAAATGAATCAAATAGCTTGCTTTAGGCTCTCACAGATATCAGAATTTCATGATCAACAATAACCTCCAACTGACCACTGATGCAGAGTTCAGCTGGGCTCCAACAGGGCCCTGTGTTTTCACTCAGCAATTTGAGTGGCTGGGTTTGGCTGGAGATTCGGAGTCAGTGACTGTAACTCATCATTGCATCTTGCTCAACTGGCAGTGCATTGGTGGGGCTCTAATGACTGACCAACAAGCCTGAATATTGACGCTGAAGGCAGAGATCATTGAGTTATACTTGGTGTAACGCCGCTAACTTGCACTTTGTGAACTTTGTTGAATTTCCCAAGGGCAGCGCAAATGACTTTGTTTTAAAACTGCAGCTTGTGGGGCCACTTGTTAAAACGAGCAGCATCTATTTTACTCAGCCGCAGGTCTGCTGCGCTCATGTAAATGTTTCCAAATGATGGGGCCTGGCAGGTTATGGAAATACAAACAAATGGGAGATCAGTCAGTTGCAAAGGCCAGATGAAGAGATAGTTTGAAAATCAAAAGACACATCTCCACTCTGGCATAGCGGCTCTGGGCATCTTCATCAGCCACGACGGTAATTAAATAAACAAATACCAGGCAGGACCATCTGGAATCACTGGGAATCAAGGCCTGGCCTCATCAGCTCACTGCAGACTGCAGTTTCCAGTGTTTAACTCTGCTATGGGTATAGATCTGCCCATCTTCTAAAACAGTCCAACAACAGTATCAATAATCATTGATAGAATAGTCCCAAAAACCTGGAGAGTCTTTCAGCTGCGTGTAAGTGACACCATGTCCACTGTTCATGAAGCTCAGCTTGAACAACAACCTGCATTTATCTAGCACCTTCAATGTAGGAAAATGTCCCAAAGGGTTTCACGGGAGCATAAATCATATGAAAAACTGGCACTGAGCCACAAAAGGAGATATGAGGAGGGGAGAACTACAAGCTTGGTCAAAGAGGAGGTTAGGTACCCATTGCCCACTGACTGACCCAGCCCGGGGTCAATCCACTGTCTCCATGGGACTTCAACAAGAATAAACTCCTCCCTCCTCCACTCCTCCTGCATCACCAGCAGTCAGTCAGCAGCACATAACAAACAAAAGGGACTTGCACTACATACAACAATTATTTTTCTTCCTCCAGACACAAGGAACAGGAGCCCTCAAGTCTGCCCCATCATTCAGTCAGATTGTGGTTAGTCTGGATCTGAACTCCAACAACGCCCCCTTGGTTCCCTAACCTTAATACCCTTTGTCAGCAAAAATTGATCAATCTCAGTGTTGGAATTTTTCAGTCGACTTTCCAGCCTCGACAACTTTCAGTTGCACTACCCTCTGCGTGAAGAAGTGAAGACGCACTCAAATGAATTGACAGTGACAAAACCTGAGCCACTGAGACGAGCAAAGCTGAGAGACCTGCAAAGCTCGAGGACAGAGATCAAGGAAGTTCAGGTGACTGAGACATTTACACCTAATGGGGGCTGGAAACTAACTCGACCACAACAACAGTGCACCCAAGATTCTAACCGTCCAATCTATCCCCAACCCATGCAGACAAATCTGAGTGACAGGACACAGCATCAGGAACTTGAATTAATGACTTTCCAACTGAAAGGTGATCATCAAACCATTAGCGTGATTAAATGGCTAAATCTATAATTACAGTTTTAGCAAGCTGATTTGTTTGTTCCGCTTTTTTGATACGAGTGGGTTTATGAGGGGGAGTGGCTGGGGGCTAAACGGCACTGATCCTAGCTGCAATTTTTCAAAGTGGAAGGAATTCTGTAAGTGTCAACCTCCCACACCCCCTCGTCCCTCACTCCTCTCCATGTTGATACTTCCTGGTTCAATGGAGGAGTGATGTGAAGGAAGTGACTGGCCCATTAGAGTCTCACACTGTGAATCAGATTATTTGTTTGGTGACTGATGGTAAGATAGAAAGTCAATATCAGGATGAGAATGAAAAGACAGAGGCTGCCTGACGTGACCACGACAACAAAGAGAGAGGAGACTATAGAGATGATAGGATAATGCAGCCTCAGCTAATCCATAAGGGATTATCCTGTACAAAACCATATTGACTGCAGGACAATCTCCTTGCGTTTGTCTGTAAATATGTTCGCCTAGGTGAAGGAATGACAATTCAAACGTTTTTCCATTTGGCAGTGAGTATCAGCCATTCCCATATCAGGCACAGCCAACCTGAGATTAGCTGCAGGACTGGGCAGCTGTGGTTTAGATTATCCTCCTCCACAGCCCCAGAACCTGTAACGGTGAGCTCCCCACGGCATAAACTAGTACTCTGACTTGTTCCCTTGTTCCTATCAATGTGAAGGTGTTAATACACCTACAGGGCTGAAGGCAGTTTTCATAGAATCTTACAGCACAGAAGGAGGCCATTCAGGCCACCATGCCTGTGCTGGCTCTTTAAAGATTATCTAATTAATCTCTTTCCTTTGCTTTTTCCCTACAGCACTGAAAGATTTTCCTCCTTAATTATTTATCCATTTCCACCGCCCTTTCATTCTGCACATTCCAGTTCGCAGCACACTGTGTTAAAGAAAAGATTCTCATCTTCCCTCTTCCTTGGCTTCTTTTGTTAATTATCTTAAATCTGTGCCCTCTGATTACTGACTGCCCTGTCTGTGAAACCAGTTCTCTTTATTTACCCTATCAAAACCTCTCAATTTTGAATATCTTGACTAATTCTCTCCTTCATCTTCCCTGGTCCAAGGAGAACAATCCCAGCTTGTTCCATTTTATGAGTTAAAGTCATGCCGTAAAAAATCAGAAAAGGAAACTCAAGAGCTGCAGAATAACAGAATAATATGGCATGGGAAAGCCATTCAGCCCATCATTTCTATCAGCCCACTGAAGGAGTTATCCACATTCCCCTGTCTTATTCTCAAACCCTTTAAAGTTTTCTCTCTCAACTATTTATCCAACTTGGCTTTGAAAATTTATTTTGGATTCTGCTTCCTTCACTGTCGCTGGGTAAAAATCCTGGAACTCCCTCCCTAACAGCACTGTTGGTGTACCTACATCACATGGACTCAATGTTCAAGAAGGCAGCTCACCGCCACCTTCTCAAGGGCAACTAGGGATGGGTAATAAATGCTGGGCCCAGCTGACAATGCCCACATCCTGTGAATAAATAAAAAAAACTTTCTGTTAAAAAAATTCCCTGAAATTATCCTTCCTATCTTATCTTAATTAATGCTCTCTGATTATCAACCCAATGGAAAGATTTTTTTCCAATTTACTCCATCAAAACCCCTCAGATTTCTGACCAACTCCATCCGATCCCTTGTTACCCTTTCCCACACTAATGAAGGGAGTCTCCGCATGTCTACAAGAGCAAAATACTGCACATGCTGGAAATCTGAAATAAAATCTGAAAATGCCAGAAAAATTCAGCATCTGTGGAGAGGAAAACAGAGTTAACATTTCTGGTCGGTGATGAAAGGGCTTCATAGATGTTGCCAAACCTGCTGAGTATTCCCAGAACTTTCTGTCTTAATCCAATACCTCTAGATTCTCCTTGTATCCAAAAAAATCTTTGCCATGTTATTCTTAGAAGATCTCTTCTGCACTCTCCACGACCTTTAGCAAGGCCCCCAGTTCTCTATACAATGGATTAGAATCTAGATCCTAAAGATGAAAGAGCTGTCTGATCTTAGACCTTGTGCCTCTTTTGCCACCACTTTAATCATCAATTAAACCAGATCCATGACGGTAGGATCCTTATGATCAAGCGTGCAGACACTTTTCCTACTTCCCTGGTGCATCGCCCTAAGTGGTCGTTCTTGAGGCTAGAAAGTCCCAGGTTCAAGAGTGATCTGTGTCTTGAGTTAGCCGATCTCAATCAGGGCAATATCAGGGGTGCTACAATTTGGACCTAGCGTCGTTGGTTCAAAGAAACAAGCTGCATTACGGAGGAAGTGTGAGTGACATTATAGGGTAATAACTCCACCTCCAAGTCTACAGAAGGAAAAGGCTTCAATCTGCTGTTGCACTTATGGCCTAATCGAGAACATTTGTGTAAAGTGGGGGGGGGGGGTGCGAGGGCAACATACAGTGGTTGCAGTCATCTTGCAGGAGATCACTGTACCCAGGGAAAGAGAGAAGGGTGGCCATGTCCCTTTACAATTAGCTATGGGAGCATCAACAATTATTAAAGTTACCCTTGCATACAAAAACAGCTCAGCATTGAGAGTGAGCTTGTGTTTGGTGATGATGATCATTAGAGGGCAGGGGTTTCTTGTGGTGTGTTAATCCAAACCATTAGTAACTTGAATTTAGATAGTGCATCTAATGGAGTAAACTATCCCAAGGTGCTTCACAGGAGTGTAATGGAACAAAATTTGACACTAAGCCACATAAGGACGAGATGGCACAGTAGGTTTTAAAAGGAGCATCTTAAAGGAGGAGAGACAGATGGAGAGGCTTAAGTTGAGCATAAAAACAGAACAGAGAGGCTGCTGGTGGAGGATAATAGTGTGTTAATAATTCACATTCACCTTCCTGTAACAAGACTTCAGATCAGCCAGGAGTACACTGGATCAATCTCCAGGACACTGTAGCAAGCAACAGCCAAGAGTAAAATGATTGGAGCAGCAAACAAAAAACCGTTTTTTCCCACTTTGTCTCATTGATTACTGAGAAAAACTATTGAAGATAGAAAGTGTTGTTTGACTGAGTCATGAATCAGCCAATTGGGTTGCAAAGAATTTGTTCAATTTCCAATGCAATTGGATGTGTCAGCTAACCAATGGCAAGAGGGTAGGGCGGGACTAAACAAGGCAGGAGATCATGTAATGAAAGCTCCAGGAATATGTCCAATCAGAGTTGGCAACATGTACTAGCTCACCAAATCAAACAGCACAAAAGGGAACCACAGCTGACAACACAAAATTGATTAAGGCACTAAGGGCAAAATAAAACTATAAATAGATATGGATATTAGGGCTGTCAACAAATAAAAAAAAGTCATGATTAATCCTGCAATTAAAACTTGTAATCTCAGTTAATCTTGGTCTTTGTGGTATATTTCATTGATACAATTGCTGCATCCATCTTATTCACAGTTACACTATGATTACACAGGAATTATGGTGGAAAACTCAGAGTAAAACTGCTTCTGAGGAACAGTATTTCTGTGAAACTGGAATTGAGTTTGAGTATAAATAGCACAAGCTGTTTTTCTGTCAATAAACCATAAGACAATTTTAATAAATAAATACTGCATTCACCGCTCCTTCACTACTGAGGCTCCACTTCATAAGGCTTGAGTTTATCTTACATTTTTTCTGGTGATTGCTTTTTGTGGAATATTGGACTGTGCTAAGCGCAGTTAATTTTTTATTCACTTGACAGCCCTATTTGCGACTTTTGTTATTTGCTCTCTTCCCTTTTTGAAGGATATTTCTCTGCTCTGTCTCGCACGATCCTTCCTTGGTGGTCTTTCCACCTGACCACTCAAACCAGAATGAAAGCCCTCCAGATACAAACATTGAGGGGCAGGTGTGACTGCTCCTTGGCTGACGGCCTCTTTCATTTCTTGTTCATTTTTCGCTTCTACAATGTGCGCATTGGTCAATGTCATAGAGTCATCGGGTTTTACAGCACAGAAAAAGGCCCTTCAGCCCATCGTATCTGCCCCAGTCTTCAAGCCCCTATCTACTCTAGTCCTGTTTTCCAAGACTTGGCCCGCAGCCTTGTGTGCTATGGCATTTCAAACGTTCATCGAAATACTTAAATGTTGAGAGGGCTCTCACTTCTACTGCCCTTTCAGGCAGTGAGTTCCAGACGCTCTGCCTGTCTTTAGTATCCAGGTATGTGTGTGTGTGTGGGTACACGGGGGTGATTTTCATTGCGTGTGTAGGTACTTGTGTGTGTATGTTTATGTGTACAATACGTATCTGCAATTGGCTCAGCGCCATGGGGCAGAAACCTTCTCTGAGTGGGTGGGCAGGCTGGCAGCCAACCCGCTCGGACATCAAATAGGGCATGATGACATCATCGTGCAGGCGCGATATTTCGGCCGGCAGGTGTGCGTGTGGGAGTTGGAGCTGTGCCCGCCATCAATTACGAGGCCAGTTAAGGCTATTGAAAAGACCATTAAGCTGGATTTTACGTTGCCCGTGTGGTTTCACACTCATCGCATGGGCAAAACAGGCAGGGGGGCGGCCGACAATTTGCTAAACCACATCCAAGGGCAGGATAGGAAGGGTCAGCAACGTTGCCAGTGTGAGTAGTGGGGAGTTTTGGAGATAGTTTGCTGCTGGTTGCTTATTGGTACTTGGCAGCTTCATCTCTGTTCAGGGCTTCATTATTAACATTTCCAGGCTTCATTTCAGGACTTATTGGTGTCTCTAAGCCCCCCGGAGGATTTAGACCATGTGGACCCTTCCAGGTATCAGACAGCCTTCCCTTACCCTGGGAATGGGGATTGTGGTCTCTGCTGGAGGCATCTCCTCTGAAAAGGAAGAGAGAGACAGAAGGGGGAGGAGGCCAGGTGTCCCAGTGCAGCTTCCAGGGGAGTGACCTGTGGGAGGAGAGGTGCAGGCACAAGGGGCGCAGGTCCAGCAGGAAGTCCAAGGTGGAAGGGGCCGCAGAAGATGCCACTATCCTGCTGCCAGTGTTTACAGGCAGTGATGCAGGTACCTCAATATGTCCGACGTGCAATGCCGAAGGAGGCTCCACCTCTCAAGGAAGACAGTGACCTCCATTTGCCAGATGATTGGGCCTGAGATCAGCTCCGACTGTGTGGCTGGACACCTGATGCCAGTGGCTCTGTCGGTCACAGTGACCCTCAACTTATGTGCCTCCGGCTCTTTCTAGGGCTCAGTGGGGGATCTGTGCGGAGTCTCCCAATCAGTTGTCTACAGTTGTGTCAAGCTGGTAATAGAAGCTATTTTCAGGTTGGTACTGACCTTTATTCTTTACCATATGGACGAGGCCAGCCAAGCTGAGCGAACCAGAGGCTTTGCAGCGATTGCTGGGTTCCCCCACGTTCAGGGTGCCATCGCCTGCACATGTGGCCACCAAGGCATCAGCAGTTCAGCCAGATGCCTTTGTCAACAGGAAGGGATTCCACTCCATGAACGTGCAGATAGTGTGTGACCACAGGATGCAGATTCTGCAAGTCTGTGCAAGGTACCCAGGCAGCTCCCATGACGCTTACACCCTGAGACACTCCCAGGTGCCGAGACTCTTCAGTGCTCCAGCCTTATTGGATGGATGGCTGCTGGGTGACGAGGGCTATCCTCTGAAGAGGTGGCTCACGATGCCTCTCCACCACCCAAGAACAGAGGCAGAGAAGCATTACAATATGAGTCATGCCTCCACAAGGGTGGTGGTAGAAGGACCATAGGCCTTCTCAAGACCCAGTTCTGTTGAAGGGTCATGAGGACTCGAAACATCAACACTTTTCTTCTCCGCTGATGCTGAGTTTGTCCAGGTAATTCTGTTTTTGTTCCTCTTCCAATGCCTGGGCCATTCAGGGTGTGCACTACAATACCCCCCAGAGTGGGTATCACTGGTAGTGGTTACAGGCGGCGCTCTCTACAATCTGGCACTGGCAAGGGGGGACCCACTGGAGGAAGAGGATCTTGATGCAGCTGCACTGGCCACTGGTGATGAATCCAATAGTGAGTCAGAGGAGGAGCAGGGTGAGGAGAACGCTCAGGGTGTGGAGGTAGACCTCTGTATACTTCAGGTGGGCAGGGACACTGGGACGCCTTGATCCAACCCTCCTTCAGCTAGGCTTCCGCTTCAGGCCAGGGCTGCCAGCCCCATCCCAGATGTCTGAAATGACCCTTTCATTTGCACCCAAAATCCACTCAATGCCTCATGGTGCCTTTAACTTTGCAAGCCCCCTCACCTTGTTGGCACTGGCATTGGAGACAGCCGCTGACTCTGCTGTCTTGTTGGCCTTGATGACCTTGGCAGGCGTCCTCTGGCCAGTGGAGCCTGTGCTGACCCTGCCTGGCAGGGAGCAGCCAGTGCCAGAGCTGGAATCTCCGCAGTCATCGCTGCCTTGACAGATACCATGGTCACTGACAGAGGGGCGGAGGAGCTGCTGCTGTCATCCAGAGCGCCCTGAGAGGAGCCCGCAGGGATGACCAGCAGCTCATGTGCCAATGTGGATCTCCCTGTTCACCATTGATGGATGGGCACCTAGCTTAGATACTGGGTGCCTCATCCATCTCCCACATGGACACTGACCACCTGAGGTCAGTGCCTGAGTGAGGGCTTGCAGGTCCGAGCGCAATCCCAGGAACCCCTCATTCTGTCCCTCGATCTGCCTCTCCATGAGAGTCGCTACTCTCTCAATGGAGGAGGCAGTGCTCACATTTCACATCGACTCCTCCATCACGGAGACCATGACACGCAGCCCCTCATGGATCTCTGCCAGATCCTCCCGCACATCCTGCTGGACATCCAGCATCTGCCGCCTAATGGACAACTCCAGAGGTTCATCATCTGCCTTCGCCTGCACCTCAAGCGAGTGTGAAGTGCCCTCACCAATGTGCACCAACATTCTTGCTGCCAATCTAATGCCCACCAAGCTGCTGGTATCTGTACTGGTGCCTGCTTCAGAGAGTGGATGTGATGCAGGTACAAATGAAGCCCAGTGGTTCTCCTGTGTCAGGGGTGGCCCTTCAGGGTCCAGAGAGCGAGTGTGTGCTGGTGAATCGAAGGGAGAACAAGGACATGTCATTAGTTAAAGTCATCGCACTGTCACTGTGCATACCAGGCACCCTGGTGAGACAATGGGGATCTGCATCATGGTGCCCTCGTCTTTCAATGATCAATGGAGACTCCAGGTTTGAGGCTCTGATCAATGAATAGACTATTCTACAATGGTTGCACAATCCGAAACTCTCACCTCTGTGGGCTGAGCTCTTACCTTCGTCTGGCACCCTGCGTCTCCACACCCGGTTGCACGGGGAGCGTGCCAGCTCTCCAGCTCAAGGATGTCCTGCTCGAACCTGGTCAGCAGCAGCAGGTTGGGTGGGCCTCCGCCTGTCTGTGACCTCTCCAGTTGGTTATGGCTCGTCTTCTCCGGAAAGGACAGAGGGGCATTGACTAGTCCACCCTCTACCTTCAGCACCATTACAGCCTGGCCAACCCCAGCTGAGGAGCACCTCACCGGGCACATCCGAGTCGTGGCCCTCGAGCTGCAAGGTACTGAGTCCAAGAAGCCTGGGCTCACCCCCTTGGCCAGCTCCGGCGTCATTGATGGTCGGCACTCAGACTAAGGTCCACGGTGGGGAAGGCTACACCTTAACACTTCTGCACACTGACAGGGTACTCACCCTTCCTGAGCACAGCCGGTCATTGAACCTCTTCTGGCACTGCAACCATGCGCGCCACACGTCACGGCTGCTCACCACACTACGGCCTCTTCCCATGCCCTCTTTGTGAGGAGTGGTGCCCTCTTCCTCCCACCTCTGGGAGCTCCTGGCTCCTCCTCCAGGAGGACCGCGAGGCACTCATCCGAAAAGCCGGGTGGTGGGGGGGGGTCCGAGTACCCACCCGACCTGCCCTCCTGCCTGGTGTCTCCAGCCATGCTCGACCCCCATCACTTTGCTAACGCAGGCAGATGGGTCTTCCCCAGCAGCCTTCCAGGGGCTTCCTGGGCCCTTTTTAAACCGGTCGCGGGTTGCCAATGGACCCAGCGGCCGACAGACCTCGGCCCCTGCTCAGCCCTTCCCGGTCAGTGAGGCTGCGGCCTGTTTCCTAGCCGATCCCGGGGCCTGTCGACTGCACCTGCACCAAACTGACAGCTCTGCCCGCGAGGGTGCTGGTGCCTGGGACACGGTCAGCAGCTTTATAGCAACAGGAGATATTTTTCAATTTAGTCAAAAATGCAATATCTTAACAGCCACAATGCCGGTACTCAACTGCCAATAATAATACAAAAAACAAGAGAGACAGATATCAACAACATTTTAAAGGTTTTTGTACAAAAAACTTGTTAATTAAATAATTCTTTCCCATAAGTGCAATGTTAATGAAGTGTGAAACACCAAACACGTCATTTAATTACCGCCAGAATGGGCTCGATCGATTGAAGTCGGGAGCCACATAAGGTCCTTAATGAGCCACAAGTCAACAGGTTGCCGAACCTTGGTTTGGGAGGTGCTTTGCGATGATGTTTCTCATGGGTCACTTTTAGGTTTATTACTCTTTATTTTTTTATCAATGACCTAGACTCGGCTGGAGGGAGCAGCATTATAGAGTTTACAGATTCTACAAAACTTGGCACCATAGTAGATAGGGATCAGGTTGGCTGTAGACTTCAGGATGCCTCAGACATGATGGTGAAATGGGCAGAAGCATGGCAGAGAAATGTGAAGTGACACAGTTTGTGGGGACTGATGTGGAAAGAAAATGATAAAATGTCAGGACTTTGAAGGGTGTCGATGAACAGAAAGCCCTTGGTTTCCATATACACAAATCCTTAAAGATAGCAGGACAATTTGCTGAGGTGTTTTATAAAAAAGTTACTCGGGTTTATTAATAGAGGCACAGAATATCGAAGCAAAGAGATGATTCTAGAAGTTTATAAATCACTGGTTAGGTCTCAGCTGGAATATTGTGAACTATTTTGGGCCTCACACTTCAGGAAAGACAGAAAGGCTTTAGGGATAGAGAAGATTCATCAGGATTTTACCAGGGATGAGGGACTTCGGTTATAAGGAGAGATTGGAAAAATTGGGATTGTCTCCTTGGAACAGAGAAGGTTAAGAGGTGACCCCTAATAGAGATTTTCACAGGGCTGAGAGGTTTTGATAGAAAGAGGGAGAAAAACTATTCCCGTTGGTGAGCAGCTCAATAACCAGAGGGCGTAGATTTACAATCAGTGGGAAAAGATTGAGAGGGGAGATGTGAATTTTGTTCACTGGGAGTTGTTGGAATCTGGAATGCTCAAAGGTGGTGGAAGCTGATTCCATAAATAATTTGAAAATGGAGTTGGACAGGTTCTTGAGGCTGAGGAACTTATACAAAAAGCAGGGATGTGCATAAACCTGACTGTTCTTAAAGAGCCCCAACATACATGCACGATGGATCAAATGGTCTCCTTATGTAGATTCAGACAAACTTACAGATGATTCTGTAAAACCCATCTAAACCATGCAGAGTCCTGACTCCTGTGTCAGGGCCACATCCTTCCAGCCAGTGGAACTCACTCCTTGATAGAGATGTGCCAAGATTTCGCAAGAGTTACATACCGATCAGAGATTGCAAGAACTCATCACCCAATCCACTCTCTCAAAATCAGCTTCAGATAAATGGCTGGGACAATAAAGCAAAGCAATTTAGGCATAACCACACAAGTGTTCAGCACTCGAAACCTGCCACAATCCCATGTTTAATACTTGGATTAGGCCTTCTCAACATTCTCCAGCCTGAAACACAAGATAAATACACTAACGTCCTAAACAGGAAATCTGCACCAGAGTTACACACCATTGCAGAGGAGCCTGTACAACCAGATGCAGGGGAAAGCACACAAGGGGAGACAGTGGAAGAGGGACATGGAAATAGGGAGAGAGAGAAGAGATGTTCTGTTTCTGGCTAGTTAGAAATGGCTCAAAGAATACAGGGTTTTCCCTCTTCTCAATTAATCAATAGTCTCCGAGAGTAAGGTGGTTCCTCCCAAATATTTCTCCTCAAATCTTTTCACATTTTGAGAGAGATACTGCCTTTACTGTCAACATGGCTCTTGTGCCAGCCTCACTTCTCCCACAGAGCTTGCGTCTCTCGGCCTTGTTGATAGTATGGTCAGCACTCCTTCCTTCAAAACCCCCAGTAAATCAATCGCACACACTCCTTACCCCCCCTCAATCCTCATTACACCATCCAGCACTGCAGAAGTGCTCTACTCCGACTCATTCTGAAACCTCTGCAATCCCTTCCTCTCCTGGGTTTCTCTCTCTCTCCCACAATTTTATGGCCTTTGAAAACCAAGTTTGATATCACTTAACAACAACAGTTTGCATTGAAATAGCACCTTCAATATAGAAAAATGTTTCAAGATTCTTCAAAGGAGCGTCATCAAAATCAAATGAACATAAGGTGTTATTAGGGCAGGTGGACCCAAAGCTTGTTCAAAGTGGTCAGTTTCAAGTAGTGTCTTAAAGTAGGAGTGGGAGGTGGAGAGGTTCGGGGAGGGAATTCCAAAGTTTAAGGCCCAGGCATCTGAAGGCACGGCCATCAATGGTGGAGCGATTAAAATCGGAGATGCACAAGAGGCCAGAGTTGAACAAGCAGAGATCTTGAAAGGTTGTAGGGCTGGAGGTTACACAGGGAGTGAGGCAAGAGGCCATGGAAGATCTTGAACACAAGAACGAGAATGTTAAAATCAAGGCTATCGTGGACCGAGAGCCAACGAGGTCAGCAAACACAGGATGATGGGTGAACAGGGCTTGGTATGAGTTGGGATACGGACAGCAGAGTTTCCAACGAGCTCAAGTTTGTGGAGAGTGGAAGATCGGAGGCTGGCCAGGAAATTATTGAATCATCAAATCTGGTGGGATACCAAAGGCATGGGTGAGGGATTTAGCAGCAGATGAACTGAGACAGTGGTAGAGATGGACGGTGTTTCTTCTCGGGGCACATTCTGTTCCTCACTTCAGAATTTGGGTTTTAACCTGTTTTACTAACACTAAAAACCGACTCTTTATTAAACAGCATCTATTCAATAAAATTCAATGATAGTATCTAAATGGCATATATAACAAATAATATCAGTTTTCCTAGAAAGAAGTATGAATGTTATTGTTTCTTGAATCCCTCATATCTCAAATCTAAAGCACTGCACAAACACTAGATTTGATCTGGGCTAAAATGAATTAACTCAGCCCTTTCCCTGCAATTTCAATAGAGAGATTCCTTCCCAAGGATGTGGCCATATGAAGCTGCTCCTCCTAGCACTAGCAATGCAATTACACGATGCAAAAGTTGCCTACGTACTATTCAAGGACAGGCTGTCCCTGGGGTTGGTCATAAGTGATGTGTGTCTGTGTGTTCACGTGTATGTGATCGTGTGTGTGTATGTGTTTGTGAGTGTTCATTTGTGTATGTGCATGTGTGTGTGTTTGTGTGCATGTGTCTATGTGCGTGTGATCGTGTGTGTGTGTGTGCGTGCATGTCTTATCCTGCGACTATGGCTCCTAGTTTAGGACTAGGGGAGAGAGCCTTTCAGTATTAATCCTACAAATACCCTCTTAGAATCTTGTGTGTTTCAATCAGATCACTTCTCATTCTTCTAAACTCCAGAGGGTATTGGTCCAATTTGCTCAATAAAACTTGGGAATGTTGGATTTGGTTCACTCAGTCCCTATCCCAGAATAAACAGCTTTTATATCACTTACATTACTCATTATGGCACTTGCAAAGATTGCTCTTCTCTCCTGGATCCTAAGGAAACCTCCTTACTAGGACTGAGACAAGGGTGTTCTGTGAAATCTCACCGTATTTCATAGAGGCCATGGAGATTTAAGAAGCATTATCAGAACTCCCCAGTGTGTTGACTGGCAAATACCGATTACCATTCAGGGCCTGTGCCAAGCTAAGCTCATTTTTGCTGGAACAGGTAGCTAGCAGTGAGACAGATATACACAGGATCATAGACGGACACAGAGGAAAAAAGATTCAGTTAGGAGGCTTTAATTCAATCGAGCAGTTCTGTAGTAGCTCAAATGTTTTATCAACAGAATCCTGGGACTTCATTGCAGGGAAAGCTCATTAACAGTTGTTTTTTATAAACTCTCTGGGACTACAGGAGTCTCAGGTTTCCGGTTTATTATGTCAGGGGCGTGTTAATGGAGATTCTCTTGCTTTATAACCACAAACGTTTGCATTTGGTTAAATGATTCCCTGTAAATATATGATCCAATAAACAAACAGTGATAAACTTGTTGAGCCAAGTAAATGGTTTATTGATTAATTTCCAGTTCTGGTCCACTCACTATACTAGTGGAATTCACTTTCATTTCCCCTCCTTACTCACTGCTGCCCACTGGGGTATGGGTCCCACACACACTGACTCTCACTGGGGTACGGGTCCCACACACACTGACTCTCACTGGGGTACGGGTCCCACACACACTGACTCTCACTGGGGTATGGGTCCCACACACACTGACTCTCACTGGGGTACGGGTCCCACACACACTGACTCTCACTGGGGTACAGTTTCCACACACACTGACTCTCACTGGGGTACAGTTTCCACACACACTGACTCTCACTGGGGTACAGTTTCCACACACACTGACTCTCACTGGGGTACGGGTTCTACAGAACTTTAATCTGTTTCCTGAATTGAAGAGTGTCAGTGATAGAGTAACAGAATGTTAAAGCCCAGATTCAGAAGAAATTGGACTCCCTTTTATATGAGATTTTATATATTCTGCCTCAGTTTATGCAAGTGTCCTCATTACTGTCCTGTGGAAAGAACACGTCAGTCTTTTATTCAGCAGTTTGAAGAGCAGAAGTGCTGACCTCTCACTCTGATAATCGGATTTATGCATATGATCCGGTAACAAACACAGCCAGGGGCTGAGCAGACCAGGCAAATTGTTCACTGAACTAATGGATTTCAATATCAGGAGATTGCTATCAAAATACGAGTGAGGGATGGCCAGCATTAGGAGTGAAGGTCTATGTAACATAAAAATCCTTTCCATCAGTCACTTCTATTATATAACAGCATGAGCATAGTCAGAAATCTCAAGGTGTTTCACAGGAGTGTTATCAAACAAACTCAGACACCAAGCTACTTAAGGAGGCAGAGAGAGATTTTAAGGAGTCTTTTAAAGGAGGAGAGAAGTGGAGGGGTTTAGGGAGGGAATTCCAGAGCTTAGGGCTCAGGCAGCTGAAGACACGGCCGCCAATGGTGGTGTAGTTAAAATTGGGGATACTCAAGAAGCCAGGATTAGAGAAGGACAGATATCTTGGAGGGTTATAGGGCTGGAGGAGATTACACAGATAGGCAGCAACAAGGCCTTAGAGGGATTTGAAAATAATGATGAGAATTAATGAATGCACTGCAGGACCGGGAACCAACGTAGGTCAGTAAGCACAGGGCTGATGGCTGCCTGACACTTGGTGAGAGTTAGAATACAGGTTTATGTCAAATTGAAGATAGCATGTTGGTCAGGGGGTATGAAGACAGTTAAGTATCGAGGTCAAGTGGATGGTGGAATTTTCAAGCAACCCCTCATTTGAAATACAAGCTGTTCATGCATTTTACTTAATGTATACACACATATACACCATGTATATGTGCACAAAAATATATACCGTGTATATGCGCACAAACATACACACCGTGTATATGCGCACAAACATACACACCGTGTATATGCGCACAGACATACACACCGTGTATATGCGCACAAACATACACACCGTGTAGATGTGGACAAACACACACACCGTGTATATGTGCACAAACATACACACCGTGTATGTGCGGACAAACATACACACCGTGTATATGCGCACAAACATACACACCGTGTATATGCGCACAAACATACACACCGTGTATATGCGCACAAACATACACACCGTGTATATGCGCACAAACATACACACTGTGTATATGCGCACAAACATACACACCGTGTATATGCGCACAAACATTTACACCATGGGCTGAATTTTCCCCCGTCGGGGGGGCGGGGTTGTGTGGGGGTGGGTGCGAACCCGATCAGCGCCCCCAACTGGGGGCGTGCCGCCATGTTATGTGGGCAGGCCAATTAATGCGCTTCCTGTGCGGGTGGGGGGCGGATTCCCTCAGCTGGGAGTGTGCTCTTTTGCGCATGTGCACGATAGAGTGCACAGATCTCCCTGAGGCTAAGTGCTGCCTCAGGAAGATTGGCTCGGAATGAAAATTTGTAACACAAAATGATAAAAACAATTTCCCTGACATGTCCCCTCATGCGACACTGTCACGAGTTGGGACATGTCCATAACTTTTATTGAAACCTTTAATAAAAATTTGAATACCCTCATGAAACCTCACCTCGCCCGTGGATGAGGTGTGAAGCTTTTTCCAAAGCCCACCAGGACTCTCGGCCTGCCCACCAACATTAACATTGGACGGGCAGGTCCATTAATGACTTTAATTAGTTTTTCAGTGGCCTCAATGGGCCGTTGACAGGTCGGTGGGTGAGCAGCTGACTCGGCTGTAACCCCGCTGACCTGAAAATGGAAATGACACAGGGTGAGGTCAGGAATTCCACCCGATGTCATCCCGCGTCATTTTAGGTGTTGGCAACCGTGCCCCACCCCCGCTCGCCGACTGGAAGATCCCATCCCAGGCGTATGCACCAAGAATGTATAAACACTTACGCTGAAGAGGAAATATTTTGCGGCCTCCCTCACTCTGTGCTACTTGTGTCTTTTCCCTCACTGCAGTATCCTCCAGCTCACTATCTCTGCTTGGCTGGTGTCTCTCTACCTTCATGCTTTCTCACTTCATTTCTCCTTCAATACATCTCTGCCCCATTCGTTCTTTCTTTTGCTGTCACTCTAACAGCTCTATACCTGTAATCACCACCGAGACTACTTGGATTTTCCTCCGAATGTTTAAGTAAACATGGACAGACTTACATTGAATTTTACAGCAAAGAAACAGGCCACTCGGCCCGACAAGTTTATGTTGGTGCTTATACTCCACGTGAGTCAGTTAACGTAGATAGTTTGAAGAAGTTGGGACTGTTTTCCTTGGAGAAGGTTGAGAGGAGATTTGATAGAGGTATTCAAAATCATGAGGGGCCTGGACAGAGTCGATGGGGAGAAACTGTTTCCATCGGTGAAAGGGTGGAGAGAACCAGCGGGAACAGATTTATGGTAAATGGAGCAGTGGCAACATGAGGAGAAACTTTTTCACGCAGCAAGTGGTTAGGGTCTGGGATGCACTGCGTGAGAGTGTGGTGGAGGCAGGTTCAATCGGTGCTTTCAAGAAGGAATTGGGCTATTCTCTGAAAAGGAAACATTTGCAGGGTTACAGGTAAAAGGTGGGGAGAGGCACTAGGCAAATTGCTCTTGTAGAGAGACAGCACAGACACAACAGGCTGAATGGCCTCCTGTACTGTAACCTGTGATTCTATGAGTCTCATGACCCCGACTCTCCACCACCCCTGGCCTTGTTCCTGCTCCAAAGCATTTCTATCTTAAGGATTTTCTCCATGTGCTTGATGTCCAGTGCAGCATTGTCCAAGATGCCTTCTTTCAGATGAGACATTAAAAATCAAGGCACCATCTGCCCTCTCCAGTGGGCATAAAGACCCTATAGTCAGTATTTTAAAGAGCACTGGGGTGGTGGGGTAGGAAGTGATTCTTCTGTTTCCTGCCCAATATTTAGCCCTCAACCAATATCAATAAAGCAGATTATCCAGTCACGACATTGTGGAATCTTGCTGTGCACAAATTGACTGTCAAGATTCCTACAATACAACAGTAACTACTTCATTGGCTGTGAGCACTTTGCGATCTCCTGTGAAAGGCGCTATAGAAATGCAAGTCTTCTTTTCTTTCCAATGTTATTCATTAGGATAGATTATTGACTAAGGGATGCCATCTTGCTGTCTAAGATAAAAGCAAAACACTGCGGATGCTGGAAATCTGAAATAAAAACAGAAAATATTGGAAAAACTCAGCAGGTCTGACAGCGTCTGTAGAGAGAGAAACAGAGTTAACGTTTTGAGTCCGTGTGACTCTTCTTCAGGAGAGTCTGGCCTTCTGCTGTCGTGATGTTGAAGTCTGGTGGGTTTTTTTGAGGTTTTACACTAACCACATACCCACTGGATAGAAATTGTGTGGGATTAGGTTTAAAACACAATGCTGTCTGAGGTTACTTTGACAATGCATCTGTGAAGATGTCTTAATTCCAGAGTTACCTCTTCTCCAGGACACGCACTCTCTTTTAGCATTTACATTTATCACACAAACAGATTTATCACTGGAGCTCTTTCTAGAAGGTTCTGTGAGTTGCCTCATTTTCAACGTGCTAGCTCTGGTTTGGCCTAGCCCAGGCATGCAAGAGAGCCTCTTGTGATTAATGATTCTATTGTACAGGTGAGAGACGTCATATCCTCTGTAAAGGGTGCGTTTAGATAGCATCTAGCTTCCTCAAACACCCCATCTCTTTAATGCACCAAATGGCCTGAGTAAAGCACCACCAAGATCCCCAGTCAGTGTTACCTCAATGTGATATTCTTCCTGTTATTGAGTTTTCACTGTGGAAGGTAGATATTCAAACTCTTGCACCAGGCAGGAAATCCAATCAAAAAGAGCCCTGGAGCCAATAAGACAGTCACTTATTCAGAAGGTCAAAAACACAAAATGTGTGTTCTTTGGTGTTAAAGGTGGCTAACGGAGCCCCTTTGTAACCCAGGAGGGGAAAGAAGCAGACAGAAAGATTATTTCAATTTGCAAAACTTTTCAGCCAATGGCTGTCAACAGCCTAATGAGTTTTGCATCTTGCTCTTGGGTTCTGCTGGATCCATTAAACCCTCCCACATTCTGTCCAATTAGCCCCACTTTCCTGCTTCCTCCATGTGAGTGCAGCTGCTAACTGTTCACCAGGGCAAACAGGCAGAGTGCAGAGTCAGCTTGAATTGGAGTTTTTGCCCTCGCTACACACTGCCCAAACTGAGCCATGGGGCTGGACTCTCCCACAGCTCTCTGTTAGCTCATTGGGTGACCATGTCACTTGGTATGGGACTCAGCCACACAGCAGCAAGGACTGGCTTCATTCCTGGGTCATGAAGTTAAACAGCAGCCTGGGTTCCCAATCTTCATTGCATTTTCCAGGGGTAGCAAGTGCGAGGATTGGAGGCCAGAGTCAGCTGTGAAGGCCTCCATGCTTGAATAGCCTGGGCTCACACATGAAGACTGAGGTCATAAACAGTGGTGTAGTGTTGCTGCAGCACACCAGAGCACGGCACCTTCTATTTAAAGCAGACTTGCCCAACACAATGCAGGCCAGCCAAACCTGTTAGACATTCAAGTGACCTGTATTGGAAAAATGCTGTAAAGCTGCTCATCCAATGACAGGCTGGTCCCTCCCTGCATTTGCTGCTGATAGGCTCACTGGTGGGACCCAGAGGAGGCAATTGGAGCAGTGGGGCCCAGGCACACAGAGACAGTGTGTTGTGGGGGAGAGAGAGAGCGTTTGGGGGTGGGGGGAGAGACCGTGTGGGGAGGGAAAGAGAGAGTAAAAGCAAAATACTGCAGATGCTGCAAATCTCTAACAAAACCAGAAAATGCTGGAAAAGCTCAGCAGGTCTGACACATCCATGGAGAGAAAGACAGAGTTAACATTTCGAGTCTGTATGACTCTTCAGAGTTCTGAAGAAGAGTCCTACAGACTCAAAACATTAACTCTGTCTTTCTCTCCATGGATGCTGTTAGTTTTTCCAGCATTTTCTGTTTTTGTTTGGGAAAGAGAGGGCATTAGGTGGAGAGAGAAATTGTGGGGGGATGAGACAGGGTGTGGGGGGGAAGAGAGAGGGTGTGGGGGGGAAGAGAGAGGGTGTGGGGGGGAAG
Organism: Carcharodon carcharias; assembly: GCF_017639515.1. Classification (NCBI taxonomy): domain Eukaryota; kingdom Metazoa; phylum Chordata; class Chondrichthyes; order Lamniformes; family Lamnidae; genus Carcharodon; species Carcharodon carcharias. The sequence goes on from NC_054498.1 coordinate 3,447,363, forward strand.
AGAGAGGGTGTGGGGGGGGAAGAGAGAGGGTGTGGGGGGGAAGAGAGAGGGTGTGGGGGGGGAAGAGAGAGGGTGTGGGGGGGAAGAGAGAGGGTGTGGGGGGGGAAGAGAGAGGGTGTGGGGGGGGAAGAGACAGGGTGTGGGGGGGAAGAGAGAGGGTGTGGGGGGAAGAGAGAGGGTGTGGGGGGGAGAGAGAGAGGGTGTGGGGGGGAAGAGAGAGGGTGTGGGGGGGGAAGAGAGAGGGTGGGGGGGGAAGAGAGAGGGTGTGGGGGGAAGAGAGAGGGTGTGGGGGGGGGAAGAGAGAGGGTGGGGGGGAAGAGAGAGGGTGTGGGGGGGGAAGAGAGAGGGTGTGGGGGGAAGAGAGAGGGTGTGGGGGATGGACAGAGTGTGTGAGGGAGAGAGAGAGAGGGGGAGAGAGAGAGAGAGAGAGAGTGGGTGTGGTGGGTAAGAGTGTGTGGGGGGAGAGAGAGAGATCCACATTAATTCCTTTGCTTCCACCAGCTTGTCTATATCCTCTTGAAGTCTATCATTACCCTCCTCAGAGTTCACAATACTTACAAGTCTTGCATCATCTTCAAATGTTGAAATTATGGTCTGTACATCCAGGTCTAGGTTGTTGATATAAATCAAGAAAAGCAGTGGTCCCTCTACATACCATCCCCTGATCAGGAGTAAAACTTTTGTAATTCACCTTTTCATAGGCTTGAATTAAATAAGTACATTGTTACATGATGAAATTCCAGCTTCGCTACAGACTTTTCGCCCAGCGTGAGGGGGTGTGCCTGACATGTCCGAGTGTAAAGCAGAACGTGGTGACATTGGGTGAGCTTCCCGACATCATCACACATTTGTGTGGTAGTTCAGTTGATGGGCAGGTGGGAGAATTGGCAGTGCGCTCGCCGGCAAGTAAGAGGCCAATTAAGGCCATCAATGTATTAATGAACGTGGATTTTTCGCTGCCTCTCCAACTGACTGCTAAGCGGCCATTGTGGTCATGGGCCAATCGCGGACAGCGGGCCCTTTCTCCTGGACCCACCCGACAACCTCAAAACACCGCCCCATGATTCAAAATACCACATGGTTTGAAATAAAATGCCAACCGGCACTAATATTTTCAACCTTAAAAAGTATAATCTTACTTGCGTTTTGGAACTCGAATGATTAATGCATGGGAAAATAACCTAATAGATTTGAGATGATACGGCCAACACACATTTTCTTGGAGCTCCTGCGCTTCAAAAGTCACCACTACTCCCCCACCCCCACCCCACCACCACCCGCCCCCACCCCCCACACCCCCACACCCACCACCACCCGCCCCCACCCCCCACACCCCCACACCCACCACCAAATCCCCCAAAACGTCATAAAGAGGGATCAGTGCGAGAGCACGTGACAAAACTTTCAGGAAAGGATGAGGGAAAGGATTGGGTCACTACAGCCTCAAAAGGCTATGCACTTCCTGTCGCCCTGTACAATGATGAAACATCCCTGGGGCAAAGTGGCTCTCCCAAGGGTCATTGGGCAGTGATCAAGAGCCGGAACCCAGGATGATTTCCTCTCTCTCTCTCTCTCTAACCCAAGGGTCATTGGGCAGTGATCAAGAGCCAGAACCCAGGCTGATTTCCTCTCTCTCTCTCTCTCTAACCCAAGGGTTGCTGGATAGTGATCAAGAGCCGGAACCCAGGCTGATTTCCGCTCTCTCTCTCTCTAACCCAAGGGTCATTGGGCAGTGATCAAGAGCCGGAACCCAGGATGATTTCCTCTCTCTCTCTCTCTCTAACCCAAGGGTCATTGGGCAGTGATCAAGAGCCGGAACCCAGGATGATTTCCTCTCTCTCTCTCTCTCTAACCCAAGGGTCATTGGGCAGTGATCAAGAGCCGGAACCCAGGATGATTTCCTCTCTCTCTCTCTCTAACCCAAGGGTCATTGGGCAGTGATCAAGAGCCGGAACCCAGGATGATTTCCTCTCTCTCTCTCTCTAACCCAAGGGTCATTGGGCAGTGATCAAGAGCCGGAACCCAGGATGATTTCCTCTCTCTCTCTCTCTAACCCAAGGGTTGCTGGATAGTGATCAAGAGCCGGAACCCAGGCTGATTTCCGCTCTCTCTCTCTCTAACCCAAGGGTCATTGGGCAGTGATCAAGAGCCAGAACCCAGGCTGATTTCCGCTCTCTCTCTCTCTCTAACCCAAGGGTCACTGGGCAGGGATCAAGAGCCGGAACCCAGGCTGATTTCCGCTCTCTCTCTCTCTCTAACCCAAGGGTCATTGGGCAGTGATCAAGAGCCGGAACCCAGGATGATTTCCTCTCTCTCTCTCTCTAACCCAAGGGTCATTGGGCAGTGATCAAGAGCCGGAACCCAGGATGATTTCCTCTCTCTCTCTCTCTAACCCAAGGGTCATTGGGCAGTGATCAAGAGCCGGAACCCAGGATGATTTCCTCTCTCTCTCTCTCTCTAACCCAAGGGTCATTGGGCAGTGATCAAGAGCCAGAACCCAGGCTGATTTCCTCTCTCTCTCTCTCTAACCCAAGGGTCATTGGGCAGTGATCAAGAGCCGGAACCCAGGATGATTTCCTCTCTCTCTCTCTCTCTAACCCAAGGGTCACTGGGCAGGGATCAAGAGCCGGAACCCAGGCTGATTTCCGCTCTCTCTCTCTCTCTAACCCAAGGGTTGCTGGATAGTGATCAGGAGCGGGAGTATTCTGAATGCTTCAGCTGTCCTTGTATATTGGGAAGACCAAACCACCACCTTCTCTCATCACCAACTCAATCATTCTTCCTGAGGCTGAACCAGGCTATTTACAATCTGCATGTTGCATTTGACCAATCCCTTTGTTGCCACTCCATCACCAGGCCAGCCTACTTGTGACATTGTCCGTCTCCCCGACTGCCTTAGCTCCTCATTTGCTGCAGAAAACCTCATCCGCGCCTTGGTTACCTCGACATGTGACTATTCCAATGCTCCCCATGACCTTCCACCTTATGTAAACTTGAGGTCATCCAAATCTCTGCTGTTTGTGTCCAACTCACACCAAGCCCCATTCAACCACAAACCCCCATGCTTGCCGACTTACCCTGGCTCCTGGTCTGGCCACACTTTGATTTTAAAATTCGCAATGATGTGATGGGCTGACTGGCCTCTTTCTGTGCTGTAACTTTTCCATGGTTCTATAGATCAGTCACTCAGTCCTTCCTCAAATTCTCCTGTTCAATGCCTTGATTTTAAAGGTCTCATTTGGGTTCTAATTCTCTTCTCCCTGCTTCTCTCAGGAGCAGCTTTCCTTCCTTTCTGGAAGCTTCTGAGAGATGTGCTAAACTGCAACTCAACACCTTCTAAACTATCATCCCCATGGCAACATGAAGCCACATGGGCACTTCTCCGAACTGAGGAGTTTATCAGGAATTCACCCCCTCCCTCCCCCCACCCCCGCAACCCCACTTCCAGGGCATTTAAAGGAACATTTTAGAACATTATTGTCTTGCAAAGTTCAGCGTTTGTGGCAAGAGATATGAGGATTGGGTGGGAAAAGTGGAGTTGGGGTCAAGGGTCAGCTGCGATGATGGAGCAGGTCTGAGGGGCCTGCATCTTATATTCTCGCTCAAGCACTGGGGAAGTTCTCTCTAAGAGTTACAGTAATTCACACCTGCAAACACATCGTGGAATTAGTTAGGGAGTTTAAAAAAAAAAGCTCTTGTGTTTTCTCTCCAGATTAAGCCCCCATTTAATAAGAATCAGTTGGAGTATCGTCTAGCCACAATGGGCCACACGCAACTGCAGACAATGAATTTTAACACCGGCAATGACTTCAGGAGGAAGCGTAACTGATTTATGAAATTCGTTTAACTGCGAAGAGAGAAAGTCACAAAATTGATTTCATGTGCTCCTCTCTTCCATGTGCAGTGAAAGCTATCTGCAGATACCCAGGATTTAACTATTCTGACTCAATATGATATTAATAACCATCCTAACTTAGTTCTTGCAAGATCTTTCATGTCCTCGCTGTTACCTTTAATCAATTAAAAGTTTTAACTTAATTATTCTATAGATAAACCTGTATGTAACCTGCAAATTCTGGTTATTTTAGACCAAAACACTCAATTGTTTTGCTCTCAGTTTGGTTCCTTTCATCCAGCAAACAGTATTAATTACTGCAAACAATTGATTTAGTCTCTGTTACTGTTGTACAGCGCCAAGCCCTTGTTCAATGCAGTTTAAAATGTAAGCCCATTAAGGACACAGAGAATCTTGCAAAATGTATACAGCATTTAACAGAAGCGCTTCAAGCATTTCCTCTCACACAAGAAAATGAATTTAAAACAAACAGGTTATTGGATTTGTTAAAAGACGATATCAACCAAGAATCTACTGCCTGTCCAGCACAATTTCATCCCGTTTGCATCTGATAGGCAACCTCTTTCACCCCTCATCGCCAAACGCTTTTTGTCACAACTCTTCCCCTGCTCTGTTTAAATCAGTACTATAGTCTGTCTTCCCCCTAAACTACAAATACCCATGCACCCTCTTCCTCCTCCCTCCAACTGTATTGGAGTCAAAAGTCAGTGATATTTCCTCCTCAGAGTCAATGTTTCCCAGGACCTCCAACAGATGGATCCCTCCTACAATCTACAGGCTTTAAAACTCCAAGCCTTTCACCACTTTATGATTTAGGATTAAAGGGTTAAATCACAAGGGGAACATCGCATAGACTGGACTGTATTCCCTCAAACACAGAGGATCAAGGGGGGATCTTATTGAGAGCTTTAAGATGATTTAGAAGATTTGATAGGGAGAAACTATTTCCTCTGCTTGGGTGAGTGTGCAACACGGAGACATAACCTGAAAATGACAGCCAGACCATGCAGGACTGTTGTCAGGATTGAGGCACTTCTTCATAAGGAGAGTGGAAATCTGGAACTCTCCCCCCCCAGCCCCCCCTCCAAAAAAAACTGCTGAGGCTGGGGGCCAAATGAAAATTTCAAAATCAAGATTGATAGCTTTTCTTTAAATAAGGATATTATTGGTTACAGAACAAGGTGAGTAGCTGGAGTTAAGTTACAGATCAGCCATGATCTGAATGAGTGGTGGAACAACACATTGAGGGGCTAAATGATCAACTTCTGTTCCTATATCCTCGCTGGTTTTCTTTCCCCTTTTGTCATACTGTTTGTGTCTTGCCTCAGTCCTTTGCAGTAAAAAGAAATCGATGGATTTTGAGAACATGGAATTTGGCTGAGCCAGTTTCTCCTGGTTTCTGAAAAATGCTATGAAGAATGAGATTTGCAATATTGAAAGGTAAAAATCCTGAGTGGGAGGGGTATCATTCACTGGCTGGGAATGAATCCATGATTAAGATTTATCCAATGAATCTAATCCATCCAATTAGTCTACAACAGGGTGATTGGACTGCTTACTAAGGCAGTGGTGAACATTGAGACACACTTCAGGTGTTTGTGTTCTCTTACTAATCATTATTATTCAAAATTCATTTAGTGCCAGAGGCAGGATTTCAAAAGTTGCAAATGGATGAATTTTTTTTATCTGCAATGACAGGTTTGGTAAATGATGAATGTGTTCTCAACAATGCCTTTCCCTCAAGTGTTTCCTTGTATTTTAGGTTTCATTATGCACTTGGCTTTCACACAGGGTTGGCTGCATATTTATGTCTCCAGCTTTCTGACTGGTTCCTCTGCACAGACACAAGCAGTCCTCCAGTATTGGTTTAATTTTCGTGTGGAAGCCTAGATCAGTTCTCAAACTGGATCCATGGCCCAACCACCCAGGGTGGGTCAACCAGTGTGTCATGGTCAGGAGTTAGCAAGTGAGTGGCAGCAGAGGCATATTCAGCCCTCCCCCTGCCCCAGCTCTCCCCCCCCACCCCCGTTCAATGCCCCCGTTCTCCTCCCCATTCCTGTGCCCCGATCTCCCCTGCCCCCTGCTCTTGCTCTCCCCCTCCTCATGCCGCTGTCCTCCCTTTCCACATACCCACCCCTCCCCCAGGCTCTCCCCCTCCCCATACCCCAGCTCTCCCTGTCCCCATGCACTCCCTCTCCAAGTGGGCCTTGCTTTCCCTCTACCCGTGCTCCTCATCTCCCTCTCTCAGTGCTCCTGCTCTCTCCCTCCCCATGCCCTTGCTCTTCCTCTCTGTGTCCCCACGATCCCGCTCCCCGTGCCTCCTGCTCTCCTCGTGCCTCCTGCTCTCCTCGTGCCTCCTGCTCTCCCCGTGCACCCTGCTTTCCCCGTGCCTCCTGCTCTCCCCGTGCACCCTGCTCTCCCCGTGCCTCCTGCTCTCCCCGTGCCTCCTGCTCTCCCCGTGCACCCTGCTCTCCCCGTGCACCCTGCTCTCCCCGTGCCTCCTGCTCTCCCCGTGCCTCCTGCTCTCCCCGTGCCTCCTGCTCTCCCCGTGCACCCTGCTCTCCCCGTGCCTCCTGCTCTCCCCGTGCCTCCTGCTCTCCCCGTGCCTCCTGCTCTCCCCGTGCCTCCTGCTCTCCCCGTGCCTCCTGCTCTCCCCGTGCACCCTGCTCTCCCCGTGCACCCTGCTCTCCCCGTGCCTCCTGCTCTCCCCGTGCCTCCTGCTCTCCTCGTGCCTCCTGCTCTCCCCGTGCACCCTGCTCTCCCCGTGCCTCCTGCTCTCCCCGTGCACCCTGCTCTCCCCGTGCACCCTGCTCTCCCCGTGCCTCCTGCTCTCCCCGTGCCTCCTGCTCTCCCCGTGCCTCCTGCTCTCCCCGTGCCTCCTGCTCTCCCCGTGCCTCCTGCTCTCCCCGTGCCTCCTGCTCTCCCCGTGCCTCCTGCTCTCCCCGTGCCTCCTGCTCTCCCCGTGCACCCTGCTCTCCCCGTGCACCCTGCTCTCCCCCTCCCCCTCCCCCTGCTCTCCCCTTCTCTCCCCCTTCCCCTGCTCTCCCTCTGCTCTCCCCGCCCCCCGCTCTCCCCCTGCCCCTGCTCCCCCTCTGCTCTCCCCGCCCCCACTCTCCCCCACTCCGCCTCCCCCTGTTCTCCCCCTCCCACATGCCCCTGCTCTCCCTGTCCCAGTCCCATGCTCTCCCCCTCCCCCTCCCCCTCCCCCTGCCCCTGCTCTCCCCCTCCTCCTGCTCTCCCCCTCCCCCTACTTTCCCACCCCCACCTCCCTGCTCTCCCCACCAACCCCCCCCCCCCCACCCTGCTCTACCCCTCCCCTTGCTGTCCCCCTCCCCCTGCCCCTGCCAGGGGGCACAGGCTCTGCAGTGAGAAATAGGTAAACCATCTCAGAATAATCTGTAACTAAATGGCCTTTTTTATATAAACATCATGAAAGAACTTCACATGCAACACTTCCACATTATGAATATCATATAGTTTTATAATTTAGATGCCGGGTGAGGGAGATCCATGATGACTAACCCAAGTGAAAAGGTGTCCTTTGACCAAAAGTAATTTGAGTATCACTGGCCTAGACCTTGACAGTCAAATATTCACCAATCAAAGCATCAAAGCCAAGGTCACTCCTCTCCTCACTCTGCATCCATATCGAAACACTTGAAGAAGTCACTGAGTAACTATCAGGAGAAGAAGCTCTGGCTGATTTTCCTTTCTGTAACTCCAGGGTGCTGAGGCCAAACGTAATGTTTCTTCAATCATAGCAGCACAGAATCCGAGATTCTGGGTCTGTGCAGTTCCGTTCTATAAAGTAATCATCACTGATTGGTTCATCAATCCAAGTTAAACCTTTACTGTTGAGTTAATGCAAACCATCCTCACATTCTCAAAAGATCAACTGGCCAATAGTATCAGTGGTGACTGTGGGATCTTGCTCTGTACAAAATGGTAGCTGCAATTGTCCACATAACTGCAGCGGTTACACTCCAAATAAATTCATTGCATTATGGCAGCTTGTAATGCTACAAGCTGCTTTATAAATATAACTCTATCTTTCTTTATTAATATTGCTTTCAGTGTGTGGCAGACACTCAGTGTCATTTACTCTAATTGTCTCCATATTAAATATTTTATTTTAATGGATTTGTGTGTTTATGAAGGTTTTTTCTGTGATGTGAATGCAAGGTAATTAATATTTTTCTGCCATTGTCCCAGCAATTTACATTATGAGTACCAACTCCACTTCATGATGAAAATGCAAGAGAATTAGCATAATCTTCCCACAGTGAATAAAAAGATGAACGCTGTTCTCCCTCAGATCGCTGCTGGTACTCAAATTTATATACTTAATTAAATTGCATAGAATTACATCAAAGATACAATACAGAAACAGGCCATTGGGTCCACCTAGTCCAAGGATAAAGGTGGTTCTGGGAGGTGGGGATCGATTGAACAGAATCAAATTAACGTCCAAAAACAGAAAAAAACAAAAAACAAGTTTCATCTAGGGCCTTCCAGAATATTTTGCAGCCTTTATTTTTGAAGTGTTGTCACTGTTGACATACAGGAAAATTGGCAGCCAACCTTGTGCACAACAAGATCCCAAAAACAGCAACGTGATAATGACCAGATAAACTGTTCTTAGTGATGTTGGTTGAGAGATAAATACTGGCCAAGACACTGGGGAGAACTCCCCTGTTCTTCTTCAAAATAGTGTCCTGGGGTCTTTTACATCCACCTGACAGGGGAGATGAGCCGCAGTTTAGCTTCTCATCTGAAAGACAGCAGTGCTGACAGTGCAGTGCTCCCTCAGTGCTGTGTCAATCTGGATTATGTGTTCAAGTCCTTGTAGTGGGAACAAAAACAGAATTGCCTGGAAAAACTCAGCAGGTCTGGCAGCATCAGCGGAGAAGAAAACACTTGACGTTTCAAGTCCTCATGACCCTTCAACAGAACTAGGAGAGGGGTGAAATATAAGCTGGTTTAAGGTGGGGGTGGGGGCAGAGAAGTTGGGGGGGGGGTGGTTGGTGTGGTTGTAGGGACAAGCAAGCGGTGATAGGAACAGATAATCAAAAGATGTCACAGACAAAAGAACAAAGAGGTGTTGAAGGTGGTGATATTATCTAAATGAATGTGCTAATTAAGAATGGATGGCAGGGCACACAAGGTACAGCTCTTGTGGGGGTGGGGTGGAAAGACTAACAGGGCATAAAAGGTATAGATTTAAAAATAATGGAAATAGGTGGGAAAAGGAAAATCTATATAAATTATTAGAAAAAACAAAAGGAAGGGGGAAGAAACAGAAAGGGGGTGGAGATGGGGGAGGGAGCTCAAGACCTAAAGTTGTTGAATTCAATATTCAGTCCGGAAGGCTGTAAAGTGCCTAGTCGGAAGATGAGGTGTTGTTCCTCCAGTTTGCGTTGGGCTTCACTGGAACATTGCAGCAAGCCAAGGATAGACATGTGGGCAAGAGAGCAGGGTGGAGTGTTAAAATGGCAAGCGACAGGGAGGTCTGGGTCATTCTTACGGACAGACCGCAGGTGTTCTGCAAAGCGGTCACCCAGTTTGCGTTTGATCTCTCCAATGTAGAGGAGACCACATTGGGAGCAACGAATACAGTAGACTAAGTTGGGGGAAATGCAAGTGAAATGCTGCTTCACTTGAAAGGGGCCCTTGTTTGGGCCCTTGGACGGTGAGGAGAGAGGAAGTGAAGGGGCAGGTGTTGCATATTTTGTGTTTGCATGGGGAGGTGCCTAGGTGGGGGTTGAGGAGTAGGGAGTGATGGAGGAGTGGACCAGGGTGTCCCGGAGGGAACGATCCCTATGGAATGCTGCCGGGGGGGGCGAAGGGAAGATGTGTTTGGTGGTGGCATCATGCTGGAGTTGGCGGAAATGGCGGAGGATGATCCTTTGAATGTGGAGGCTGGTGGGGTGATAAGTGAGGACAAGGGACCCTATCATGTTTCTGGGAGGGAGGAGAAGGCGTGAAGGCGGATGCACGGGAGATGGGCTGGACACGGTTGAGGGCCCTGTCAACGACTGTGGGTGGAAAACCTCGGTTAAGGAAGAAGGAGGACATGTTAGAGGAACTGTTTTTGAAAGTGGCATCATCAGAACAGATGCGACGGAGGCGAAAGAACTGAGAGAATGGGATGGAGTTCTTACAGGAAGCAGGGTGTGAGGAGCTGTAGTCAAGGTAGCTGTGGGAGTTGGTAGGCTTGTAATGGATATTGGTGGACAGTCTATCACCAGAAATTGAGACAGAGAGGTCAAGGAAGGGAAGGGAAGTACCAGTGAAGCCCAACGCAAACTGGAGAAACAGCACATCATCTTCCAACTAGGCACTTTACAGCCTTCCGGACTGAATATTGAATTCAACAACTTTAGATCTTGAACTCCCTCCTCCATCCCCACCCCCATTCCGTTTCTTCCCCCTTCCTTTCGTTTTTTCCAATAATTTATATAGATTTTTCTTTTCCCACCTATTTCCATTATTTTTAAATCTATACCTTTTATGCCCTGTTAGTCTTTCCACCCCACCTCCACTAGAGCTGTACCTTGTGTGCCCTGCCATCCATTCTTAATTAGCACATTCATTTAGATAATATCACCACCTTCAACACCTCTTTGTTCTTTTGTCTGTGACATCTTTTGATTATCTGCTCCTATCACTGCTTGCTTGTCCCTACAACCACACCAACCACCACCCCCCCCACCCCACCCGCCACTTCTCTCCCCCCACCACCCCCATCTTAAACCAGCTTATATTTTACGCCTCTCCTATTTTTACTCAGTTCTGTTGAAGGGTCATGAGGACTCGAAATGTCAAGTGTTTTCTTCCCCGCCGATGCTGCCAGACCTGCTGAGTTTTTCCAGGTAATTCTGTTTTTGTTTTGGATTTCCAGCATCCGCAGTTTTTTGTTTTTATCTCTTTGCAGTGGGATATGGTCGGGGGAGGGATTGGTGCAGATGGGATGTTGGGGGGGAAATGTGATGAAGGGGGTAAGGAATAGTATAGACAGAGGACAGAACAGGACATAGAGGATTGGAACAGGATATGGATGGGGCCGGAATGGGATATAGGGGGTCAGACTGGGATAGAGGGGGAATGGAACAGGTTAGAGGGTGTGCTCTCATTGGCATAGCAACTGGTACAAAGAGGCCACTCAGAAGGGCTTTCGCCTGAGCCTTGCCTCAATCAAAATCACAAAAACATTATTGATTCATTATCACATTGCCGGGTTTCCTACACTGCAACAGATCTTGGCTCCAAAAGTACATCATTATGTAAAGCACTTTGGAACATCCTGAGGATGTGAAAGGTGCTACAGAAATGCAAGCTCTTTTCTTGAAACATAATTTTCAATCCTATCACGATTTTAACAAGGATTTTAGCACGTGGACTTTCCTTCTAAGGTTTTTATAACTCAGTCATTTTTCACAGTATCAGTATTTGCTGGCTGAGAATTTCAGAATCAAATCACCGTTTCTCTTTACCAATAGATTTTAAGATCTTTTTCTTTACAGTTCTTTGATTGTGTGCTATAACAGCCTTCAGATCTACACTGCTGTATAGAGGCAGATTTATAACTCATTTGTCAGGGGAGTGTTCAGCTGGCTCCTCCATAACTCTAGATAAAAATAAATGCTTTGTAAATCTTTGTTTCAATGCCAGGCCTTCATTCAGTGATGCAATCTACTGTCGAATAACAGAAATCACTCACACAGACAAGTATCTTTCAGCGACTGATTCAGCTTCTCCACAACACTGCTGTTTGGATCTAGTGTATCACCGGAGTTTGATGTTAAGAACAGGACAGGCAAAGGCCAACAGGTCCTTTCAACAGTCTGACTCTATTTTCTGCCCCTATCCCTCAACTCAACCTGCTCATGGTATTCCACAATCCCATCTCTCTCTCCAGAGCCAAACAGATCTAACTGTTATCCGAATTCATTTACACAGCCTGGACTGGAGGGTTTTAGTGATGAAGAAAGATTGGATAGGCTGGGGCGTGTTTTCTTTGGAACAGAAGTGGCTGAGGGCAGACCTAATTGAATTGTATAAAATTATGAGGGGCCTAGATAAAGTGGATGGAAATGTCCTATTCCCCTTGGTTGAGGGGTCTATAACCAGGGGCATAGATTTAGGGTAAGAGGATATGGTTTAGAGGGGATTCTAGGGGAAAGCCTTTCACCCAGAGGGTGGTAGGGATCTGGAACTCAGTGCCTGAAAGGGTATTAGAGGCAGAAATTACCATAATATTTAAAAAGTACTTGGATTTGCACCTGAAGTGCTGTAACCCACAAAGCGAATGACCAAGAGTCAGAAAGTGGGGTTGGACTGGATGGCTCCTTGTGGGCCGGCATGGACACAATGGGCTGAATGGCCTCGTTCCGTGCTGTAAATTTCAACAATTCTATTATTCTACGCCTACTTCAATCTTCGTCGCTTGTTACTTGCTCTTCAATTCTTTGGATGACAATATTCCTCATTTTAATTAAAAATGAAACCCTTCACCATCAGAGCAATTTCCCTGACTCACCTTTGTCAGCTCCCTCCATAAACCCAAAAATTTCAAGGTACCCAGGGACTGAACTTGGGGCAGGACACTCATGTGCAACTTGAGTATAAGAGGCAGAGGTGTACTGATGGGATAATAGACACACATTTTAAACATGGAATCAGCTGCCCTCCACTGTTAAACATGGAGATGGAGCGAGAGGTAGATTTAGTTCAAAAGGAGAAGGTAAAACCGATCTAAAATAGTCTGCGTCATTTATGGTCATTACTCAAGTCACGTTTGACTGGAACAGTTTTGGGAGTGATCAGCATGTTAGACAAATATAATCTGGAAAACCAATCTCCAGCCTTTGATTTTCTTATACTGTACATCAGTCTTCATGTAGAACTGCACAGGATTTACAAAATTGATGCTGGGGTGGGGATACAGTGGAGGGGAGCTGATAAAGATAGAGAAATAGGTCAGAAAAAAATACTTTATTTCTTTTAAAAGTATCCTGAAATGGCACAAATTAGACACTTGGAATTGCAGGATCTGCTGGGTACTGGTTCCCTGCTGAATAACCTGACTGGCTCTGTGCCTGCGGTGAAGCTGCTGCTGTGATTCCTTCTGTTCCAAACAAACAGACGTTCGAGACTGTTCCAAATGTATACAGTAAGCACAGGATTTGCAGCCAGCTGACTAACATTAACATGGGCAATACCCATCGCAGTCCAACACATCAGCAAAACATCAGATAAACTCAGCAACCTCCTGTCTCTTTCTCTCTCGCACGCACTTGCTCAATCTCCCTCTAATTGTCACTTTTGTTTCTTCCCCATTCCCATTGCAGCTTTTCCTCTCCAGCTGTTGACTCTTACTGATTTTTTTTTTCTTTCTGACTCCAAATAGGCACATAGGAAATAGGAGCAGGACCAGGCCATTTGGCCCCTCAAGCCTGCTCTGCCATTCATTTAGATCATGGCTGATCTCCAACCTCAACACCATTTTCTTGTGCTATGCCCATATCGCTTGACGTCTTTGCTATCAAGAAACCTATCAATCTCTGTCTTGAACATACTCAATAACTAAGTCCCCACAGCCCTGTGGGGTAAAGAATTCCAAAGATTCATCACCCTGTGAAGAAATTCCTTCTCATCTCAGTCCTAAATGGCTTTTCTCTTATTCTGGGACTGTGACCCTTGGTTCTTGAGCCCCCAGCCAGGGGAACATCCTTACCTTGTCAAGCTCAGGAAGAATTTTGTATGTTTCGTCTTCTATACCTCTTCTCTCTCTCTCTCATACACTCTCTCTCTCTCCTAGATGACATCTCTGGTTGTGTTATTTCTCTCTCTCTCTCTCTGCCATCTCTGACATTCACTGCTGTTGCTGGTAAGAACATATTCATCAAAGTACATCAATTATCAAAAGACTGCTGGTCAAAGCTAGTGTACATGCAAGTGTGTACCATATAAACCATTCATAAGCCCAAAGTCCAGAGTCTCCTGAAACAATAAGAGTGGACTCTAAGCCTAAACTTTGGGCAATTCAGTTGTGTTAATGATTGCACAGTGGTCACTTACATCAGACAACGGGGTCTTGCTCACTGTGCAGGCTCCTGCTGACATGAGTGTGCCATGTGTGGTGACATCAGCAGACAGCACCATCACCAATGTAGGGTCAGTTACTCCGTCCTTTCTCAAATCCTCCTATTCTGTATTTCAATTTTAAAATTCTTTCTGACAAAATTCTTATCCTTGCTTATAAATCCCTCCGAGGTCTCACTCCTCTTCCAGCCCTACAACTCTCCGAGATCGCTGCACTCCTACAATTCTGGTGTCTTGTGCATCCATTTTAATCAATCAAACATTGGCGGCCGTACCTCCAGCTGCCTGGGCCATAAGCTCCAGAATTCCTTCCCTAAATGTCCCCATCTATCCTTCCTTCTTTCAAATTCTCCATAAAACCTGTTCTTTGAACACCTTTAAAAATATCTCTATGTGTCTCTGTGCCAAATTTTGTTTGAATACGCTCCTGTGAAGCATGTTGAGGCGGTTTACTATCTTACAGGTGCTATATGAATGCAAGTTGTTGTTTCTGACATTTGACAGCCCTTTCATTTAGTTTTACATCTGCCCACTTTACCTGAAGCAAACAGCCAACCACTGATAGGAGACAGTGATGCTACCCCTGGTACAATATCCTGCCTTCACTTCCTGCCAGGCCTACACATAAAGAATTTCCACTTAGGTGAGGTACAGGAGTGATGGCTTGCTGCCAATGGAATCCAACATTTGCAAGAGCTGCCAACCTCAGGAGAAGGGAAAAAAACTCCTTCAGGATTCAAAAACAAGGGACTATTTTTGTGCAAACATTTATATAAAATATCTAAAATGAAATCAGCTTATTTAACTTGATATGTGGAAAGAACCAGTCGCCTCACACTCCTTATCATGCTGTGCCAAATCTTGTCTCCTGCAGTGTTAATCACTCACACTATTATCAAGAAATTCAGGGGGGAAAATGCCATCAGGTGTTTAATTTTGCAATGCATTCCAATTATCCTTTTTTGTAACACCCATTATCTATTCTGGTCTCTGCTGAATAAACCTACAGTTTATGTAAGCAGTACATCTGTGGTAGTTCATTGGCTCTGCATTCATCTCTATTCCTCAAAAGGAGCTAACCAAAATACTGGAGTGCCCTCCTCCAACCTCATTGTCCCAGCCCTTCTCTCCCGATGCTGTAGAGTCCCAAAGACACAGTTCCAATTGCTCTTAAGTTCCCATCTGCTCATTCTTCATGGGTTATTCATAGCAGTGAAATCTAACAGGACTTTCAACGATGAGTACCTGCCATTGAGGAGTTCACTGATGTCCTCATCCTATATCCACATTGTTCCAAAACTCCCATGGCCAGCTTCCCACCTTCCACCCCCTGTAAACTTGAGCTCACCCAAAACTCTACTGCCCATATCCCTAACACCAATTTCCATTCAACCATCACTCAAAGCATGGTAACCTAGGCTGGCTCCCAGTTCAGCAATGAATCAATTTTAAAACAAAAACAAAAATACCTGGAAAAACTCAGCAGGTCTGGCAGCATCTGCGGAGAGGGATACAGTTGATATTTCAAGCCCATATGACCCTTCATCAGGACTAAAAAATATAGAAATGAGATGAAATATAAGCTGGTAGAAGGGGGTGGGACAGGAGGACCAGTGATAGGTGGAGGCCAAGAAGAGATTGCCAAAGATGTCATAGACAAAAGGACAAAGGGGTGTTGACGGTGGTGATATTATCTAAAGGATGTGCTAATGGAGACATTCAGGGTAACAAGCAGGACAAGCTAGTGGCAGATGGCCCTAGTGGGGGTGGGGTGGGGGGAAGGGATCGAACTGGGCTAAAAGGTGAAGATGAAACAATAGATCGAAATAAATTTAAAAATAGATGGGAAAAGAAAAATATATTTGTAAAAAAATTATAAATTATTGGAAAAAGGGGGATAGGAAAGGGGGTGGGGATGGAGGAGAGAGTTCATGATCTGAAATTGTTGAACTCAATATTCAGTCCGGAAAGCTGTAAAGTGCCAAGTCGGAAGATGAGGTGCTGTTCCTCCAGTTTGCGTTGGGCATCACTGGAACATTGCAGCAGGCCAAGGACAGACATGTGGGCAAGAGAGCAGGGTGGTGTGTTGAAATGGCAAGCGACAGGGAGGTCTGGGTCATGCTTGCGGACCTCCATCCCCACCCCCTTTTTCCAATAATTTATAATTTTTTTTAACTGTATTTTTTTCTTTTCCCACCTATTTTTAAATTTATTTCGATCTATTGTTTCATCTTCACCTTTTAGCCCATTTCGATCCCTTCCCCCCACCAAACCCCCAATAGGGCCATCTGCCACTAGCTTGTCCTGCTTGTTACCCTTAATGTCCCCATTAGCACATCCTTTAGATAATATCACCACCGTCAACACTTCTTTGTCCTTTTGTCTATGACATCTTTGGCAATCTCTTCTTGGCCTTCACCTATCACTGGCCCCCTATCAAGCTCCTCCTGTCCCACCCCCCTCTACCAGCTTATATTTCATCTCATTTCTATATGTTTTAGTCCTGATGAAGGGTCATATGGACTCAAAATGTCAACTCTATCCCTCCGCGCAGATGCTGTCAGACCTGCTGAGTTTTTCCAGGTATTTTTGTTTTTGTTCTAGATTTCTAGCATCCACAGTATTTTGCTTTTAATCAATTTTAAAATTCTTATTACAAAATCTCTCACCCCTCACCATCTCTGTAACATTCTCCACCCCTACAACCCTCTGAGATTTCTGAAGTCCTCAATTCTGGCCTCTTGAGCATCCCTAATTTGAGTTATTCCACCATTGGCAGCTCTGCCTTCGGCTGCCTGGGCCCTAAGCTGGGATTCCCTCCCGAAACTTCTCTACCTCTCTCTCCTCCTCTAAGACACTCCTTAAACCTACCTCTTTGGCCAACTTTTGGTCGCTGCATAGAACTCCTTGGTGTCAAATTGTTTTGATAATGCTGTGAAGCCTTGCGGGGTGTTTTTACTATGTTAAGAGCTGATATAAAAGCAAGCTATTGTTATAGCCAAAGTAAGGTTGTCTTTATATGTAAAATATACACATACATATTAAAGACCAATTCTGAAGTACTAGTACGTAGTATAATGGATCAAATGTCTGG
Source organism: Carcharodon carcharias (assembly GCF_017639515.1). NCBI lineage: Eukaryota > Metazoa > Chordata > Chondrichthyes > Lamniformes > Lamnidae > Carcharodon > Carcharodon carcharias. Next base: position 3,464,417 of record NC_054498.1, read on the forward strand.
TGTTCAGCAAACATTAACTCACTAGGGATATATTGCAAGAGATAAGCACAATAACTAGATAGTTAGGAGAATGTAAGGAAGTTAACTATTTGGAGAGAGAGAGTTAGTTATGGCCACTGAGGGAGGAAATAAGAAAATTACAAGTAGAACTGATCCCATTGTTGCTCAATATAATGAACAACACAAGCTACAGGTGGAATCACACAGGTGTAATGAAGGGATTACCTAATATATTTCACTTTTTACTGCATGCACAGAACAATTCATCAAGTTTACTTTGATGCCACCAGAATCGTACCACAGGAGGTACCACAGGAGAAGCAATAGTCTAGCCATCTCCAAGTTATACGCCATTATTGGTCAAACCCTTACCAAGAGCACTGTGGGAGTACCTTCACCACACGGACTGCAGCAGTTCAAGGAGAAGACCCATCACCACCTTCTCATAAGCAGTGAGAGATGAACAATAAATGCAGTCTTACCAGCAACAGTCACATCCTGGGGTTACTCATATTGGCATATGTTGGGAAGTGGTATTCCACAAGGATCAGTGCAGAGATCACTGTTGTTCACTATTTACATGAACGACTTGGACTCAGGACTCAAGAAAACAATTTCAGAAGAAAGGTTTATGGACACCGCTGCTGGGCGATGTAGTTAATACGAAGGGAGGTCTGTGACAAAATACAGCAAAACATGATTAAACTTCCAGAATGGGCATACTGTTGGCAAATTAACTTCAATATCGATCAGTGGGAGCTGGTACATTTCTGTAGGAAGAATAAGTGTAAATATGTAGTGAAATGGAGACCTGAGAGTACAGATATACAAATCACTAAATGTAGTGACATGTCACAGATTAATAAGATCATTAAACAAAATAAACAAGGGTCTGCGGTCCATTTCTAGAGGGATAGAAGTGAAAAAGTGGAGGTTATATTGTATAAACCTTTAACATGGACCACATCTGGAGTGCTGCACATAGATCTGGCTTCCTTCCATGTTATAAAAATAATAGGGCCACTGGAGCAGGTGCAGGAAGATTTCCTCGAATGATATGAGGACTGAGATGTTCTAGCTATCAGGAAAGATTGGACAGGTTAAGGCCCTTTCCTCCAGGTAAGAGAAAGCTAAGGGGTGAACTGATTGAGCTCTTTAAGATGAGGAGGGGTTTGCTAGGGTACATGTGGAGAGGAAGTTCCCACTTGTGGGTGAGACCAAACCCATAAACATAAAATATCCATTGATGAATTTCATAGGCAATTCAGGAGAAACTTCTCTCCCCAGAGAGTGGTGAGAATGTGGACATCGCTGCCACAAGCAGTGGATAATGTGAAAAAAAAACAATGTATTTAAGGGGAAGCTGGATAAACATGAGGGAGAAAGGATTAGAAACCTATGTTGAGGGAATTAGGTGGGAGGACACTTCTATGACATAGACCTGCTGAGCCAAGCTTGTTTCACTGCTTTAATCCAAAAAACCTCAGTCTGTGCTCAGACTGATTGGGTTTGGAAAACAGATAGAGGGGCTTTTCTTGAGTCTCCAGGTTTAACAGTGCCTCAAAATTCCAAAAAACAAAACCTTCCCAGTCCGGGATGAATTATTTTATGCTACACAACATTGACTGTACAGAGTCCCACCCAAACAAACCCACTGGCTCAATGTAAACACACCGCTGCTCAGATCAATGTGCTCCCAAATTCCACTCTCGACTGTTTCTCTAACAGACTCACCCCTCCTCCCTCACTCCAGCAGTCTCACCCCTCCTCCCTCACTCCAGCAGTCTCACCCCTCCTCCCTCACTCCAGCAGTCTCACCCCTCCTCCCTCACTCCAGCAGTCTCACCCCTCCTCCCTCACTCCAACAGTCTCACCCCTCCTCCCTCACTCCAACAATCTCACCCCTCCTCCCTCACTCCAACAGTCTCACCCCTCCTCCCTCACTCCAGCAGTCTCACCCCTCCTCCCTCACTCCAACAATCTCACCCCTCCTCCCTCACTCCAACAATCTCACCCCTCCTCCCTCACTCCAACAGTCTCACCCCTCCTCCCTCACTCCAGCAGTCTCACCCCTCCACCCTCACTCCAACAGCCTCACCCCTCCTCCCTCACTCCAACAGTCTCACCCCTCCTCCCTCACTCCAGCAGTCTCACCCCTCCTCCCTCACTCCAACAGACTCACCCCCTCCCTCACTCCAACAGTCTCACCCCTCCTCCCTCACTCCAGCAGTCTCACCCCTCCTCCCTCACTCCAGCAGTCTCACCCCTCCTCCCTCACTCCAGCAGTCTCACCCCTCCTCCCTCGCTCCAGCAGTCTCACCCCTCCTCCCTCACTCCAACAGCCTCACCCCTCCTCCCTCACTCCAACAGTCTCACCCCTCCTCCCTCACTCCAGCAGTCTCACCCCTCCTCCCTCACTCCAGCAGTCTCACCCCTCCTCCCTCACTCCAGCAGTCTCACCCCTCCTCCCTCACTCCAGCAGTCTCACCCCTCCTCCCTCACTCCAGCAGTCTCACCCCTCCTCCCTCACTCCAGCAGTCTCACCCCTACTCCCTCACTCCAACAGTCTCACCCCTACTCCCTCAATCCAACAGTCTCACCCCTACTCCCTCAATCCAACAATCTCACCCCTCCTACCTCACTCCAACAGTCTCACCCCTCCTCCCTCACTCCAACAGTCTCACCCCTCCTCCCTCACTCCAACAGACTCACCCCTCCTCCCTCACTCCAACAGTCTCACCCCTCCTCCCTCACTCCAACAGTCTCACCCCTCCTCCCTCACTCCAACAGACTCACCCCCTCCCTCACTCCAACAGACTCACCCTTCCTCCCTCACTCCAACAATCTCACCCCTCCTCCCTCACTCCAGCAGTCTCACCCCTCCTCCCTCACTCCAACAATCTCACCCTTCCTCCCTCACTCCAACAGTCTCACCCCTCCTCCCTCACTCCAACAGTCTCACCCCTCCTCCCTCACTCCAACAGTCTCACCCCTCCTCCCTCACTCCAACAGACTCACCCCCTCCCTCACTCCAACAGACTCACCCCTCCTCCCTCACTCCAACAGTCTCACCCCTCCTCCCTCACTCCAACAGTCTCACCCCTCCTCCCTCACTCCAACAGTCTCACCCCTCCTCCCTCACTCCAACAGTCTCACCCCTCCTCCCTCACTCCAGCAGACTCACCCCCTCCCTCACTCCAACAGACTCACCCCTCCTCCCTCACTCCAACAGTCTCACCCTTCCTCCCTCACTCCAACAATCTCACTCCTCTTTCACTCCAATAGTCTCATCTCTCCTCCCTCACTCCAGCAGTCTCACCCCTCCTCCCTCACTCCAACAGACTCACCCCTCCTCCCTCATTCCAACAATCTCACCCTTCCTCCCTCACTCCAACAGTCTCACCCCTCCTCCCTCACTCCAGCAGTCTCACCCCTCCTCCCTCAATCCAGCAGTCTCACCCCTCCTCCCTCACTCCAACAGTCTCACCCCTCCTCCCTCACTCCAGCAGTCTCACCCCTCCTCCCTCACTCCAACAATCTCACCCTTCCTCCCTCACTCCAACAGACTCACCCCTCCTCCCTCACTCCAGCAGTCTCACCCCTCCTCCCTCACTCCAACAATCTCACCCTTCCTCCTTCACTCCAACAGTCTCACCCCTCCTCCCTCACTCCAACAGTCTCACCCCTCCTCCCTCACTCCAACAGACTCACCCCCTCCCTCACTCCAACAGACTCACCCCTCCTCCCTCACTCCAACAGTCTCACCCCCTCCCTCACTCCAACAGTCTCACCCCTCCTCCCTCACTCCAACAGACTCACCCCCTCCCTCACTCCAACAATCTCACCCCTCCTCCCTCACTCCAGCAGTCTCACCCTTCCTCCCTCACTCCAGCAGTCTCACCCCTCCTCCCTCACTCCAACAGTCTCACCCCTCCTCCCTCACTCCAACACTCACCCCTCCTCCCTCACTCCAGCAGTCTCACCCCTCCTCCCTCACTCCAGCAGTCTCACCCCTCCTCCCTCACTCCAACAATCTCACCCTTCCTCCTTCACTCCAACAGTCTCACCCCTCCTCCCTCACTCCAACAGTCTCACCCCTCCTCCCTCACTCCAACAGTCTCACCCCTCCTCCCTCACTCCAACAGTCTCACCCCTCCTCCCTCACTCCAACAGTCTCACCCCTCCTCCCTCACTCCAACAGTCTCACCCCTCCTCCCTCACTCCAACAGTCTCACCCCTCCTCCCTCACTCCAACAGTCTCACCCCTCCTCCCTCACTCCAACAGTCTCACCCCTCCTCCCTCACTCCAACAGTCTCACCCCTCCTCCCTCACTCCAACAGTCTCACCCCTCCTCCCTCACTCCAACAGTCTCACCCCTCCTCCCTCACTCCAACAGACTCACCCCCTCCCTCACTCCAACAGACTCACCCCTCCTCCCTCACTCCAACAGTCTCACCCCTCCTCCCTCACTCCAGCAGTCTCACCCCTCCTCCCTCAATCCAGCAGTCTCACCCCTCCTCCCTCACTCCAACAGACTCACCCCCTCCCTCACTCCAACAGTCTCACCCCTCCTCCCTCACTCCAACAGTCTCACCCCTCCTCCCTCACTCCAACAGTCTCACCCCTCCTCCCTCACTCCAACAGTCTCACCCCTCCTCCCTCACTCCAACAGACTCACCCCCTCCCTCACTCCAACAGACTCACCCCTCCTCCCTCACTCCAACAGTCTCACCCTTCCTCCCTCACTCCAACAATCTCACTCCTCTTTCACTCCAATAGTCTCATCTCTCCTCCCTCACTCCAGCAGTCTCACCCCTCCTCCCTCACTCCAACAATCTCACCCTTCCTCCTTCACTCCAACAGTCTCACCCCTCCTCCCTCACTCCAACAGTCTCACCCCTCCTCCCTCACTCCAACAGTCTCACCCCTCCTCCCTCACTCCAACAGACTCACCCCCTCCCTCACTCCAACAGACTCACCCCTCCTCCCTCACTCCAGCAGTCTCACCCCTCCTCCCTCACTCCAACAGTCTCACCCCTCCTCCCTCACTCCAACAGTCTCACCCTTCCTCCCTCACTCCAACAATCTCACTCCTCTTTCACTCCAATAGTCTCATCTCTCCTCCTTCACTCCAACAATCTCACCCCTCCTCCCTCACTCCAGCAGTCTCACCCCTCCTCCCTCACTCCAACAATCTCACCCTTCCTCCTTCACTCCAACAGTCTCACCCCTCCTCCCTCACTCCAACAGTCTCACCCCTCCTCCCTCACTCCAACAGACTCACCCCCTCCCTCACTCCAACAATCTCACCCCTCCTCCCTCACTCCAGCAGTCTCACCCCTCCTCCCTCACTCCAACAATCTCACCCTTCCTCCCTCACTCCAACAGTCTCACCCCTCCTCCCTCACTCCAACAGTCTCACCCCTCCTCCCTCACTCCAACAGTCTCACCCCTCCTCCCTCACTCCAACAGACTCACCCCTCCTCCTTCACTCCAACAGACTCACCCCTCCTCCCTCACTCCAACAGTCTCACCCTTCCTCCCTCACTCCAACAGTCTCACCCTTCCTCCCTCACTCCAGCAGTCTCACCCCTCCTCCCTCACTCCAACAGTCTCACCCCTCCTCCCTCACTCCAACAGTCTCACCCCTCCTCCCTCACTCCAACAGACTCACCCCCTCCCTCACTCCAACAATCTCACCCCTCCTCCCTCACTCCAGCAGTCTCACCCCTCCTCCCTCACTCCAACAATCTCACCCTTCCTCCCTCACTCCAACAGTCTCACCCCTCCTCCCTCACTCCAACAATCTCACCCTTCCTCCCTCACTCCAACAGACTCACCCCTCCTCCCTCACTCCAACAGTCTCACCCTTCCTCCCTCACTCCAACAATCTCACTCCTCTTTCACTCCAATAGTCTCATCTCTCCTCCCTCACTCCAGCAGTCTCACCCCTCCTCCCTCACTCCAATAGTCTCACCCCTCCTCCCTCACTCCAACAGTCTCACCCCTCCTCCCTCACTCCAACAGACTCACCCCCTCCCTCACTCCAACAATCTCACCCCTCCTCCCTCACTCCAGCAGTCTCACCCCTCCTCCCTCACTCCAACAATCTCACCCTTCCTCCCTCACTCCAACAGTCTCACCCCTCCTCCCTCACTCCAACAATCTCACCCCTACTCCCTCACTCCAACAGTCTCACCCCTCCTCCCTCACTCCAACAGTCTCACCCCTCCTCCCTCACTCCAGCAGTCTCACCCCTCCTCCCTCACTCCAACAGTCTCACCCCTCCTCCCTCACTCCAACAGTCTCACCCCTCCTCCCTCACTCCAACAGTCTCACCCCTCCTCCCTCACTCCAACAGACTCACCCCCTCCCTCACTCCAACAGACTCACCCCTCCTCCCTCACTCCAACAGTCTCACCCTTCCTCCCTCACTCCAACAATCTCACTCCTCTTTCACTCCAATAGTCTCATCTCTCCTCCCTCACTCCAGCAGTCTCACCCCTCCTCCCTCACTCCAACAATCTCACCCTTCCTCCTTCACTCCAACAGTCTCACCCCTCCTCCCTCACTCCAACAGTCTCACCCTTCCTCCCTCACTCCAACAGACTCACCCCTCCTCCCTCACTCCAACAGTCTCACCCTTCCTCCCTCACTCCAACAATCTCACTCCTCTTTCACTCCAACAGTCTCACCCCTCCTCCCTCACTCCAATAGTCTCATCTCTCCTCCCTCACTCCAACAGACTCACCCCTCCTCCTTCACTCCAACAGACTCACCCCTCCTCCCTCACTCCAATAGTCTCATCTCTCCTCCCTCACTCCAACAGTCTCACCCCTCCTCCCTCACTCCAATAGTCTCATCTCTCCTCCCTCACTCCAACAGACTCACCCCTCCTCCTTCACTCCAACAGACTCACCCCTCCTCCCTCACTCCAATAGTCTCATCTCTCCTCCCTCACTCCAACAGTCTCACCCCTCCTCCCTCACTCCAATAGTCTCATCTCTCCTCCCTCACTCCAACAGTCTCACCCCTCCTCCCTCACTCCAATAGTCTCATCTCTCCTCCCTCACGTGTTCAAATCAAATCTACAGCTCAGGCTCCCAACTCCAACTCATCCATTTCCCAACCTCCAAACTGTGGAACTCCCTCCCTCCGTCCAACAATCTACAGGCCATGAAAATCTATCTCACCTCGCCCATCTCCAATTTTGCAGCATGGGCCTTGACTGTTCATCAAAGCTTCCCATCAAAATAAAAATTCAAGCAATAAAGATTTCTAGGTTAAATTAAAATAGAAAATGCTGGAAAAACTCAGCCGGTCTGGCAGCATCTGTGGAGAGAGAAACAGCGTTAATGTTTCAAGCCCATATAAACTCATCTTTGCAACGGAAGTTTCTGAGATTTTTCCAGCACTTTCTGTTTTTATTTCAGGTCTCCAGCATCTGCAGTATTTTATTTTTATGAAAAAATTCTAGGAACTAAGTTCAGGAATGAGACGCAAAGTAATTAATTTATTGAAAGCTGTAATTAGAGAATAGTTTTGGTATCCAGGTTGTTGAGGGGGGGGGAGGCTGTGGGCTACACTCAGTGCTAATTAACACCTAATTAGCATGACTTTAATTAGCTGTCTGATTAGCTTGAAGAGCTAGAAGGAGGATCTGAACCTCTCCCTGTCCCGAGTATTCCTCTGTGCCCACACTGCTGGCATATTAATAATAGTTTGACTCTGTTCCCTAAGCTCTTCCCTAAGCTCTTCCCACAGCTCTTTCTGCTGTGTCCATCGAGAATTCTGGACCGTGAGATTCTGAGAGAGACACACCTATAAATAAATGAATGAACATTTCCACCTGTGGAACCACACCTACCCTCTCTGACTGGGAATCGGCAACTGGAATTTGTCCCACTAGGTTTTTTTGATTTAGAAATAAATTCTCGAGCTGATTAGATTGACTGTGGTTGATGCTGCAAAGTAAATTGATTGGAATTTTAAACCTTCAGAGTGCTGGGCCTGCTCCCGCTTATACCATCATTAAAACATTTGAACATTAATATGTAACCGATGGAGAAGGAGAGGGAGCCACCACTCACTAAACCTCAAAACATCAGCAACGTGTGTTCAAAATACTTCCCGAAGCATAAAATAACAGTCCATTTAAAGCTTGTCACAACCCACCCCCAACCCCCTAATCCTACCACCATCAAGTGACCGTATCCCTCCACTGCCCACCATCTTTTCACCATCTCAGCCAATCTCTTCTGACTCCAGAAACACACCTCATGACTGACACTCTCCACTTCATTGAACCTCACTGATAACGGATTCCACACTCCAATTCCTCTGGGTGAAATCAATTTTCTCCCAGCCTCCTTTATTAACTCTAAGCTCTTACCTCGTCTACCTGGGATTTGTGATCCAGTGTTGAAGTCTGGATTGCACATGCACACACACACTCCCCAACACAATGGAGAGAAAGACACAACTATACATAGATAGACCCATGCATGCAGTTTGAACTTGAGGCAGACACTGGTTTGATTGACCAACAATGGCCTGAAGAAACATTAACTCTGTTTCTCTCCCAACAGATACTGTCAGGCCTGCTGAGTTTTTCCAGCTTTTTCTGTTTTTATTTCTGGTTTAATTCATATTGTTTCACTATCTCTACACAGCCTATGCTGACTCCAGCTGCTCATATTCACACTCTCTCACGCCTCGAATCAGTCCTTGCTCCCAGCACTTCAGGATTGTTCACATCCACAATTTCTATGCTCATCTATGTGTTGGGCTGAAGTGCAAATCTGGCACAGAGAGAGCATCATCACATCCTCAGAGTTATCCTAAACTGCTTCACAAAAACAAAATGTTTGTTTTTCAACTGAAAGGACTGTTATTTTGTAGGCAAACAGAGCAGCCAATCTATGCACAGCAAGAGCCCACAAGCAACAAATGAGAATAAGTTAACATTTAATCTATTTATGGTGGAGGCTGAGGGAGGAATGTTGGTCAAGATATTAGGAGAACTTTTTGCTTTTCTGAAATAGAGTAAAGCTCTGTCCCCATCAAACACTCCCAGGACAGGTACAGCACGGGGTTAGATACAGAGTAAAGCTCCCTCTACACTGTCCCCATCAAACACTCCCAGGACAGGTACAGCACAGGGTTAGATACAGAGTAAAGCTTGCTTTACACTGTCCCCATCAAACACTCCCAGGACAGGTACAGCACGGGGTTAGATACAGAGTAAAGCCCCCTCTACACTGTCCCCATCAAACACGCCTAAGGCAGGTACAGCACGGGTTAGATACAGAGTAAAGCCCCTCCATCTATCCCTCACCCATCCTTCATTACCCTCCCTCTCCATCCCTCACCCTCCCTCCTTTCCCTTTTCACATCTTGCTCCGTTTCTCATGAGAGTAGTAGCTCGTTAATCCTATTCTGTTTGATGGCGACAGTGTAGAGAGAGCTTTGCTCTATTTCAGAAAAGGATGAAGTTCTCCTAATGTCCTGACCGACATTCCTCATTCACCCAGCTTAGCTCTGAAGTCCTCGATATCCTCATGTAACAAAAATACTTTTCCCATTGTCCCATTGCCTGGAACGCACGCCTGTAATTTTCCATGTCCTGAATTTGTAAAATGATTGGATATAAGGCCCATCACCTAACAAGATGGAGCCAGTGACACCAGCCACTGTGATATACCTTCACTGGACGCAGGTTAACAACTTAACCATGTCACTAGCTGTTCATTTCATACCCAGGCCTTCAATCTGCCTACTGAATATTGGAGCATTGCCTCTAGGGGAGGGGGGCGGGGGGGTGCAGAGAGAGAGAAAACAAAAGCAGACTCTCACTTGGCGAAAAATGAAGGCACACAAGCAGAGAGTGGCCTCAGAGGGAGCCAGATTTCATTGTAATCCTCTCAACATTTACCCGTGTCCAGCTAACACCATTCCTTGGGTGCCATCCACCGTCAATCTCTCATTCACACTATGCCAGCAGAGTCTTGGAGACTCTCTCACAGTTGCTCAAGGCTGTACCAACACATTGCACTTGCATTTCAATTAGCAATTAACTATTCCCATCAGCTTTGGGTTGGACATGATCCGACATGGGAAACATAGGCTCTGCCACTCAACACCATCTCTCCCTGAAGTTGAGTGTGCCAAAATCCAAATAGTAATGCATTTGAAGAAATTTACATTTTTGAGAGGCATCCTCCGGAACAGTACATCTTGCACAGATGTGTAAATTCTAACCGGGGCCAACCTACCCAATCCCAGAATGCAAAAACTACCAGACCAATGAGTAGATTCATGAGCTGCAAATTCACAGTTGGAGCAGGTTGGTGCAGTCTGTTCACTTCATGCAAAATGAAATCTAAGCCAGAATAGATGAAATATTCAGCAACTTGGAACAACGTGTAATTCTGACAAGTGAAGAGCCTTCAAAGAGACAACAGAATACCAAACTAGGCTGAAATTTCAACTCAATGGCCTAATCCAGGTCACTGACTGCTGGGTGTTTGTGTTTAAAATTCTCCTGCACCATAATTTCTTCCCCCTCACTCACACAATCCCTCATCTTCCCTCATGATTTTCTACCTTCTCCAGTGTACTTCTGAGTTCCACGCACATCCCCAAGGGACCAATCTTTGCAAATGTGAGCCAATAAATGTCAACGGGCTATTGGGCCATGAGGAGAGGCTGTTTGCAGCTCTGTCCAATGCGATCCTCACACAATCCACACATTCCAGGAGTGGGACCCTTGCCTGATTGTTTCTCCCACCCTGGGCACTGACGCCTATTGGATTACTCTCACTCTCCATTCCCCCACCCCCTCCACACCCAACGAGATTAACTGACTCAGTACAGCCAGAGAGGCAGTGCTATCTGTGGAATTGTACATCAGTCTGAGTCAGTACCTTCAGAGGAGAAGGAAGAAGCACAGCTTACAGAACAAACAGATAATGACTTGCATCAAATGAGTTCCAAACCCTTTAATCTTCCATTCTGCGAACAAAAGAGAAACTATTATTGGCTAAAGATTTACAAGACTGTTTGTTGGATAACTAACTGTTCCAGCCAGAGCATATGACTTGCATGGAGCATGCTTTAAAGTTCACTTTCTGGTGTTGTGTTCTTCAGTTGAATATTATACTGAAATTTTACTGCTTCGTTGTTCTGTGTGTGTGTCCAAGTGAGAGGGAGAGTGTAAGAGTGAGAGATTAGTGCGTCCAAACGAGAGAGGGAGTGTATTTGTGTGCAAATAGTCATTGCTGTGTATAGACAAGTGGGAAGGACCAGGTATCATTGCTGTTGTAATTTTACGACACTCACCATCTGTTCCCAAACAAAGATTGCCACTTGGGTGAGGTACTGAATGGTTTTCTGGAACCTGCAGCCCCCAAAGGTCAGTGTCTTCAGAGAGGAAAGGAGAAAAATATTTATTTACACCGAATTTGCATCAGAGAGCAGGCCAGTCAGCCTCATTTATCGGTGCTGATGTTTATATGCAACAGAGCTGCCTCCTCCCACTCCCTACTTTGCCTTCCTTTGTTTAAACAGACCCAGCTCTCATGCAGCAGCACTCCACCTTAAACAGGCTGTGAAACATCCCGATAAAAACCCACAAAAGTTTTAAACCAGAGTGAAACCACAAACACCTCATGAGTTTGAAGGGATTTATTTTCTCACTGAAAGTTAATGGAGTTGGCTAACTGCATTTCCAATCAGCGCTTTGGTCAGTAATCTATACCTGCTTTCCTGGGGGCAGCAATAAATTATCAGAGTGAACACCAACACCATTGCGTGAATGAGTTGGAGCTGGAATGGGCAGTACTTGCAACAACAACTATACAATCTAGCGCCTTTAGCATATTGATAGTGTTTCACAGGAGCATTAGGAAACAAAGCACGACACCAAGTCACATAAGGAGAGATTAGGGCAAGTGACCTAAAACTCGGTCAAAGAAATTGGTCTAAAGGGAAAAAATGAAGTAAAGAGGTGGAGGGGTGTAGGGAGGGAATCACAGAGTTTAGGACCCAGGCAGCTGAAGGCATGGCTGTCAATGGTGGAATGATTATAATTGGGAATGCAGAAGAGGCCAGAGCGCAGATATCTCAGAGGACTGTGGGGCTGAAAGAGATTACAGAGATGGCGAGGGGTAAGGCAATGGAAGGATTTGGAAACAAGGATGAGAATTTTAAAATCAAGGCATTGCTTTACTGGGAGCCAGTGTAGATCCGCAAGCATGGGGGTGAAACGGGAACACGGGTGCAAGTTAAGACACAGGTCGCAGTGTTTCGGATAATTTCAAGGTTATGGAGGGTGGAATGTGTAGACCAGCCAAGACTGCATTGGAATGGTCAAGTCTGGAGGTAACAAAGGCTGGAATGAGAGTTTCAGTAGCAGAATAGCTGAGATCGTGGCAAAGTTTTATTTTACTGAACTCATGACTGAAATTGTTATTTCTGTAGCAAAATGCAGTGAGTGGAGAATAGATATACCATATAAATATAAATATTATATCAATAATATCCATCCAATTAATCCTAGTCACTTAGAGCAGCTCTAGGACTGATTGACAGGGGGATTAGCCAATCATATTCTTTCTGGCTGAGATTTACGTATATGCTGCCTTAAATAGAAGAGGGAAGAGGTTTCATTGGAGACATCTCCACAAGATCAAGCTACAGGAGCACTGAGCAGACACCAACCTGTGGATAAACTTCTGTGTAGGTCGGGGAAAGGTCTGGGGGTTTGAGGGAGGGCGTGGGAGAAAGCTAGTGCCTGTGCCTTACCAGTACCATGCATGGTGATTATATTCCACTTGGGGCCAGAATTGGAAATGTAATTGTGTTTTCAGAGACTAAAGATTCGCCTGACAACCGGTTTGATTCGTAAGATCTGGGGAATTGGGAATAATTCATAATCGAGTGACAGGAATAGAAATTCATGTGGGCAGGTAGAGGATCAATGGCAGAGGCAATGGGTTTCACAGGGAACGCTTTCATTCTGAAATGGATCGAAAATCAAACGTCAATAAACCGTACGAAAGCTGTGTTCTGAGGTACTGTGAGTGCGGATAGAAATTTTAGATGTTGGTGACTCAGTGTCCAGTTTTTCAATCTTTCCCCTCCATCTTCCCACTGAGTTCTGGAGGCTCCACAGGTGGCAACAATCCAAAAACTATCCACCCAAATGGTCGTTCATGGTGGCTAGGCACAGACAGAATGAGTCTCGATACAACTCTCCCCTCCCCCACCTTTAAAAGACCTTCTCAAAACCCATCCTCATCAAGCAAACTTTCAGTCATCTTTCCTAAAGCCTCACTTCTCTAGGAAGTGCCTCGTGATATACTCTACAGTAAAGTGTAAATATAAATTGTCACTATCTGACCATCTGGGGCATCAGAGCCAAGTACAATCGATTCTCACCTGATCTTCCTTTCCCAGCAAGGAGTTAGTGGCTGCTGACAATGGTCAGGAGCCTTGGCGAATGTCCCTCTCCGATGACAATGTTAATTACCGTGCTTGTTGATCTACATTAACTCCCCAGTCTGGCAATGCAATGAATTTAAAAATCTCATCCTTGTTTTCAAACCCCTCCATGGCCTTGTCCCTCCCTATCTCCGTCAACTCTTTCAGTCCTATGACCCTCTGAGATCTCTGTGCTCCTCCAATTCTGGCATCATAAGAATCCTTGACTTTATCTCCATCATTGGCAGCCATGCCTTCAGCTGCCTAGGGACTAAGCACAGGAATTCCCTCCCTAAACCTCTGCCTCCCTCTCTCCTCTTCAGTTCATCCTTAAAAGCAATCTCTTAGTCTGAGCTTTTGGTCATCTGTACTAATATCTCCTTAAATGGCCAAGTATTTGATAATGCTTCTGTGAAGCATCTTGGGACATTTTATTATGTTAAAGTGATATATAAATGCCAGTTGTTGTAGGACCCAGAAAGAGATGAACTTCCTCAGTATTGTCCAAACTGTGAGTGGCTCAGTACTATCACCAGTCTTCTATTGCTGCATCATGCCATATAGGAGAACAGCGCCATATCTCGGGACACTGACTAGGGCACATCCTTTCCACATCTGATATTGAAATGATTTCTATAAAGGGACAGGGGAACAGAGATTGTGTGCAAAACACTGACTGACCGTTTGCCAGAGACCATCTTGTCATGTCAATCGGAATCAAGATGGGCAGAAAAAGACAAACTGAACAGTGGAAACAAAACACAAAATGCCGGAGACACACGGTGGTGTGTGGCATCAGAGCGCAAAAAATGGGGCGAATGAATAAGGTAACTAGGCCACAATTCCAGAACTTTCCACAGAGGCAGCCATAACAATCCCATGGGTCCTATTTGCATGGATATCTGTTGGAACCCTACAGACTCCCATAACCTACATGGGGACTGTCATTACTAACCCATAGATACAGCCCTGAAAATCTCCTCTCAAAATAGGATTAACACTCAGACTCATTCACCTTCTGTGATGTACACTCCTGTCCTCTGGATAATTGAGCAGGTCACTAGGAACGAACATGCCAAACGCATATAGGGGCAGAGAATGCCTCTAGTCTGTCCCAACCAAAAACACACATCTTTCAAACGCCCACTCATTCAAGTACCTATCCAGTTCTCTCCCACTTGGGTTCCTTCACCACTGATGTAAGCAGGTTCTCTGAATTACACAACATCCCCAGAACCAGAGTTCACAGGTTTAAAATGATCAAAATACAGTGTGAATAGGGATTGGTGGGAATTTCACTCCTTCTTGTTGTATATTTCAAAATTCAGAACTATGCAGAAATGGCACTAGTTTCTATGTGTGTAAGAACTTTATTTAGAGTGCTTTAAAATATCTCTGCAGTCGCAAAATATTATGCTTACCATTTGTTTACTTTTATCTGAGTCCACATACAGGCTTAACCAATCAAGCACAGTGAGCACCAATTGTAAACAGACTCAGAACAATTGAACGCTATACTTCCCTAACACATTCACAGAATTGGTGGAATGTATTGAGCAATCGTTTGAGTGGGAACAATATAAGCAGAGACAATCATCTTGGGGTTGGAGGTCCCCATCACCACAGATGCCAGTCTTCAGCCAATTAGATTCACTCTACATGATATCAAGATATCAAGAAATGACTGAAGGCACTGGATACTGCAAAAGCTATGGGCCCTGACAATATTCCGGCAATAGTACTGAAGACTTGTGCTCCAGAACTTGCCACGCCCCTAGCCAAGCTGTTCCAGTACAGCTACAACACTGGCATCTACCCAGCTATGTGGAAAATTGCCCAGGTATGTCCTGTACACAAAAAGCAGGACAAATCCAACCCGGCCAATTACCGCCCCATCAGTCTACTCTCAATCGTCATTAATGGAAGGGGTCATCAACAATGCTATCAAGTGGCAGTTGCTTAGCAATTACCTGATTACTGATGCCCAGTGTGGGTTCTGCAAGAGCCATTCAGTTCCCGACCTCATTACAGCCTTGGGTCAAGCATGGATGAAAGAGCTGAACTCCAGAGATGAGGTGAGAGTGACTGCCTTTGATATCAAGGCAGCATTTGACCAAGTGTGGCATCAAGAAGCCCCAGCAAAACTGGAGTCAATGGGAATCGGGGGAAAACTCTCCACTATGGAGTCATACCTAGCACAAAGGAAGGTGGTTGTGGTTGCTGGAGGTCAATCATCTCAGCTCCAGAAATCACTGCAGGAGTTCCTCAGGGTAGTGTCCAAGGCCCAGCCACCTTCAGCTCCTTCATCAATGACCTTCCTTCCATCATAAGGTCAGAAGTGGGGATGTTCGCTGATGATTGCACATTGTTCAGCATCATTCGTGACACCTCAGCTACTGAAGCAGTTCATGTCCAAATGCAACAAGACCTTGGGCTGACAAGTGGCAAGTAACAAGTGTCAGGCAATGACCATCTCCAACAAGAGAGAATCTAACCATCAATGGTAGTACCATCACTGAATCCCCCACTATCAACATCCTGGGGATTAGCATTGACCAGAAACTGAACTGGACTAGCCATATAAATACTGTGGCTACAAGAGCAGGTCAGAGGCTGGGAATCATGCAAGGAGTAACTCACCTCCTGACTCCCCAAATCCTGTCCACCATCAACAAGGCACAAGTCAGGAGTGTGATGGAATATTCCCCATTTGCCTGGATGAGTGCAGCTCCCACAATACTTTAGAAGCTTAATACCATCCAGGATAAAGCAGCCCACTAGATTGGCAGCATATCCACAAACATTCACTCCCTCCACCATCGACGCACAGTAGCAGCAGTGTGCACCATCTACAAGATGCATTGCAGGAATTCACCAAGGCTCCTTCGACAGCACCTTCCAAACCCACGAACACTACCACCTAGAAGGACAAGAACAGCAGATAGATGGGAACACCACCACCTGGGAGTTCCCCTTTAAGCCAGTCACCATCCTGACTTGGAAATATATCAGCCGTTCCTTCATTGTCACTGGGTCAAAATCCTGGAACTCCCTTCCTAACAGCACTGTGGGTGTACCTACACCACATGGACTGCAGCAGTTCAAGAAGGCAGCTCACCACCACCTTCTCAAGGGCAACTAGGGATGGGCAATAAATACTGGCCCAGCCAGCGAAGTCCACATCCCGTGATTGAATCTTTTAAAAATGGAGCTGATGAGGAGGAACATTGAGCAGTCAGAGCATTGCAGCAATGGACACTGAGGGGACCCAGCAAGGTGATAGGGAAGCTGAGGGGAGGGGAAATAAATGATTAAACACCGGTGTCAAACCTGTAATGGCAGAGCTAATCACTGGCACAGGTTTGGCACTAGTTGCTTGGCTCGTTGCTCACAGTTACCTGCTGGCTAAGAATCTAAACAGTCCAACCAGGAGGACACAGACAAACAGAGGAGTCACACGGAGTTGAAAAGTTAACTCTGTTTCCCTCTCCACAGACGCTACCAGACCTGCTGAGTTTTTCCAGCAGTTTCTGTTTTTCTTTCAGATTTCCAGCATCCGCAGTATTTTGCTTTTATATTATGCAGATAAACATTGTTTTTCAGAAGCTGTCTCGGTCGCTGCCTGAGGCATTCATGGTCAGCGGGATTTTAGAATCTGACAGCTTCGATCAATGAAAATTCAGTCAATATCAGCAATTTCTAAACTTATACCAAACACAGGGATTGCAAGGTATCTGTTTATAGAGACAGGAGAGAAACACATTAATGCTGACAATGCGACTTATTAACTCAAAGTGATAGAGGATAAATAACACCTTTTGGAAGTGAAGCATTGAAATGAGGACTCTCCCAGGGTCCAAGTTAACAGCTCTCAGCGAGCCTGGGAACCAGTGTTTACAGAGATTTAAGACAAATTGTCAAAAACATTCGTGGGGTGTTGAGGATAAACAGAAATTGTACAGTGAGTTGTTGTGATCTGGAAGCAGATTCAATCGGAAGTTTCAAAAGGGGAAATTACTCGGAAAGGAAAAGGTTGCAGACGTGTGGAGCAAGAGCAGGAAGTGGGACTAATGAGATAGGTCTTTCAAAGCTCGATGTGGGCTGAATGGCCTCCTTCAGTGCTGTAAGGTTCTCTGACTCTTTTAGCTCGCTGAGAGTGAGCAGATCAACCCATTCCCTTATAGACTCCAATAGATCATACAATAGATAATAGCCTCCTACAATAATTGGTTAAATACAGCATCATACAGCTTCTGTCTACAGCCAATAAGCTGCTCTAAGTGCACACATGGAGAAAGTCCATGGAGTAGATAGCAGAAAAGCTAACTGGGAGAGAGAGAGAGCAAGAGAGAGCACAGAAAGAGCGATAGAGAGAGAGCGAGAGAAAAGGGAGACGGAGGGAGGTGGTAGAGAGGGAGGGGGAGAGGGGGAGAGGCAAGAGAGAGGACGAGAGAGAGGGGGGAAAGGAGAGAGGAGGCGGGGAGACAAAGAGGGGGAGGGGGAGGGGGAAGAGAAAGTGGGGATAGGGAGGAAGGGGGAAAGAGAAGGGGAGGGAGGGGGAAGAGAGAAGGGAAGGGAATAGAGTGGGGGAAGAGAGAGGGGACAAGGACAGAGAGAGGGGGCAGGAGGAGAAGGAGGGAGGAGATGGAGAGGAGGTGGGTAGTGAGGGCGGAGAGAGAGAGGAGAGGGGTGAGAGAAAGGGGAGGGAGGAGAGGGGGGGAGAGAGAAAGATTGGGTTTGGGGGGCAGAAGACAGAGGGGGAGGTGTCTCACACGCTGCCAGAAAAGCGGCTGGATACCCACACTGACTCTGAGGAAGATGGGGCAGCCATATCTTCTACCTATCAGGCAGTTAAGCAGACAGCTGCGGGCCTTCCTCCTGACCGCCCGCCAAGAGCTTCTGTCCCATCAAAGGCTGGCAGCTCTTGAACTCGGCAGCGCCATGGAGGAGTCTGTGTCTGCTGCCAGAGCAAGACCCCCTGGTGTCCCAGGATCTCCCAGGGGAGGAGGGGGTGGGGGTCATGGGGAGTGGAGGGTTGGCAGCAAGGGGCAGGGGGGTGAATGTCAGCAACCACCCTGCTGCCCCATGGCCATTCCCTCAGTTGTGCACAGATCCCTCCCACCCACACAGCTGACATGCAGCCCGCACAGTTTTACACGTGTAGGCCACATGTCGCCAGGCACCTCCTCAGTTGGGAAGAGGTGGAGGCAGCAAGAGGCCCTTACATTGGTGTTAATTGGCCACTTAACGGACTCGAGTGGAGGTGGGGTGGGATGGTCAACCATGGGCCTTCCCAGGGAGACCGGAAGATGCCGGGTATCTGTCCCCACACCAACCCACCCAACTTTGAGGCCTGCCCACTTCCTTCCTAGTCTCCTGCAGGGGCAGAAGATTCCAGCCAGAGAGAGGAGAGAGGGCGAGGTGGGAGAGAGAAGGAGAGGGAGGGAGGGAGAGGGGTGGAGAGAGAAGGAGAGGGAGGGAGAGGGGTGGAGAGAGAAGGAGAGGGAGGGAGAGGGGTGGAGAGAGAGAGAGACAGAGAGCGAGGGGAGGAGAGGCGGGGAGGAGAGGCGGGAAAGAGAGAGGGGTAAAAGAGAGGGAAGAGGGAAGGAGGAAAGGGAGAGAGGGAGAGAAAGAGGGAGTGTGAGTAAGGAAGTGAATGAGAGAGGATGGAGAGAGGAGAGAGGGATGGGGGGTGGGGGGTGTCGGGGGAGCGGGGTGGAATGTAGCCTTGTTGAAGGACATGAACCAATCACATGGATCTATTCTCCCAAGTGTCCTGGCCAATATTTAGCCCTCAAAAACAGACAATTCATCTCACTGTTATTTTTTGGGCCCTTATTGTGTGTAAATTGGTTTCCCTACATTACAGCAGTGAGTATACTTATTTCATTGGCTCTGGAAATCTTTGGAGATGCTATGGCAATTTGAACAATGCTCTTTCTTCATTGTTTAGCTTCTCACTTCAACTTGTGCTGTTCTTTGGAGTTGAATAATTTATGTTGCACAATTCGGACCCTGATTGAATAAAGAGCTTTAAATAAATATATCCTACTTTGCCTCAATTGTGCAGCCATTCATTGTGAATCAATACAGGGCACAGCTGACTCAGGCTGGAGTTCAGTCCTAGCCCAAA
This sequence comes from Carcharodon carcharias, assembly GCF_017639515.1. Lineage (NCBI taxonomy): Eukaryota > Metazoa > Chordata > Chondrichthyes > Lamniformes > Lamnidae > Carcharodon > Carcharodon carcharias. The sequence goes on from NC_054498.1 coordinate 3,484,033, forward strand.
CTAACACGAGACAAGACAATCTGTCAGCTCCTGAGCTGGGTCATACTGGAGGCTAACCAACTGCTGCTCCTGTAAATGGAGCAGGTGGGACACATGGTGGTTTAGTCTGGTTCAGAGTGAGTCTTTACCCATCACCTTTCAACAGTCAGCTGTGAAAGCAAAAGGTGCAATTGAATGAAGCAGAACTTTGAGTGGTTACAACCTCGTCATTAAAATTTATAAGATTCGGAGAGGGCTCGACAGGTTAAGCTGACAGACTGTTTCCCCCTAGTCGGAGAGTCTTGAACAGCGGGACATTGTCTCATGTTAAGGGTTTGGTCATTTAGGATTGAAATAAGGGAAAATCATTGTGAATCTTTAGAATTCTCTATCCCACAGGATAGAGGATGGCGATGGGGCTCAGGAATGGCAATCAGCCTGGATAAGGCGATGGGGCAGGGATTTTTAAAAATTCATTTATGGGATGTGGGCATCGCTGGCTGGGTCAGCATTTATTACCCATCACTGATGGCCCTTGAGAAGCTGGTGGTGAGCTGCTTTTTGAACTGCTGCAGTCCTTGTGATGTAGGTACACCCACAGTGCTGTGACGGAGGGAGTTCCAAGAATTTGATCCAGCAACAGTGAAGGAACGGCAATATATTTCCAATACAGGATGGTGTGTGGCTTGGAGGGGAACTTCCAGGTGGTGGTGTTCCCATGCATCTGCTGCCTTATCCTTTTAGATGGTAGTGGTCGTGGGTTTGGAAGATGTTGTCTCAAGAACTTTGGTGAGTTCCTGGAGTGCATCTTGTACACACGCTGCTATTGTGTGTCTGTGGTGGAGGGAATGAATGTTTGTGGAAGGGGTTGCCAATCAAGCGGGCTGCTTTGTCTTGGACTGTGTCAAGCTTCTTCAGTATTGTGGGAGCACTCATCCAGGCAAGTGGAGAGTATTCCATCACACTCCTGACTTTTGCCTAGTAGATGGTGGACAGCCTTTGGGGAGTCAGGAGGTGAGTTACTCAGCACAGGATTCCCAGCCTCTGACCTGCTCTTGTAGCCACAGTATTTATGTGGCTAGTCCAGTTCAGTTTCTGGTCAATGGTAGCCCCCAAAATGTTGATAGTGGGGGATTCAGCAACGGTAATGCCATTGAACATCAAGGGGCAATGGTTACATTCTCTCTTGTTGGAGATGGTCATTGCCTGGCATTTGTGTGGTGCAAATGTTACTTGTCACTTGTCAGCCCAAGCCTGGATATTGTCCTGGTCTTGCTGCATTTGGACATGGACTGCTTCAGTATCTGAGGAGTTGTAAATGGTGCTGAACATTGTGCAATCATCAGCGAGCATCCCCACTTCTGACCTTACGATGGAAGGACGACTGATGAAGCAGCTGAAGATTGTTGGGCCGAGGACACTACCCTGAGGAACTCCTGCAGTGATGACCTGGGACTGAGATGACTGACCTCCAACAACCACAACCATCTTCCTTTGTGTTCCAACCAGTGGAGAGTTTTCCCCCGATTCCCATTGACTCCAGTTTTGCTAGGGCTCCTTGATGCCACACTCAGTCAAATGCTGCCTTGATTCAAGGGCAGTCACTCTGGCCTCACCTCTAGAGTTCAGCTCTTTTGACAATGTTTGAACCAAGGCTGCAATGAGGTCAGGAGCTGAGTGGCCCTGGTGAAACCCAAACTGAGCGTCAATGAGCAGGTTATTACTAAGCAAGTGCTGCTTGATAGCACTGTTGATGACCCCTTCCATCACTTCACTGATGATCGGGAGTGGATTGATGCGGCAGTAGTTGGCCAGGTTGGATTTGTCCTGCTTTTTGTGTACAGGACATAGCCGGACAATTTTCCACATTGCTGGGTAGATGCCAATATTGTAGCTGTACTTGAACACCTTGGCTAAGGGCACGGAAAGTTCTGGAGCTCAAGTCTTCAGATATGGTGTTGGGCAGGGATATGGAATTGAGGTAAGAAATTAGTGGTGGTCTTCTTGAATGGCAGAGCAGGCTCAAGGGGTCACATGGCCTAATCCTACTCATTTCTCTTACTACCTGTTTTTACATTCCAAAAAGGATCACTCACAGCTGTTAATGGTGGAGCTGTAAGCTGTACTGTACCCATGATTCCATGTCTTCAGCAACAGTCTAGTGACAAAGTTGGGTTGGACAAAAATACATATTGTAGGATCAACACGGTGTAGGTTCAACATTGTGAATGGAGCATCAATCACCTGGATACAGGGACTCGCGTTAGGTTAAGGGCTGGGGAACTGGATGGTCATTTTACTTCTCAATGTCTCCATGTTTTGAGCTCCATGCAAGCACCAACAAACTTTTCAGGTTGAAAATGGTTCAATTTGTAGCCAGCTTCAATTTATTTGTGAATTTTCTAACCAATGCCGATTTCCCCAGTTGCAGAGTTGCTTAGGACGTTTACGTAGATTCAATCAGTGGAAAACTTTCAGGTTTCAATTGGTCAAGCAGTAGCCCTACTCTGTTAATGAAATTCAAGAGACACATACACCATGACAAACCAGGAACAGGGAGCAGACATCACAAAGCTTATGTCAGAATCCTCTATACTCTGGGCACTGGGAGGGGGTGACCCTTTCTGGGATTTTTAGGTGAGTTTCCAGACCCTCGTCACCTGCAAAACAATCCACTCAACTGACTGACGACTCAAGTAATGCATCAATCTGTTGCTTGTCACTCAATGACTTGATCTCTATTGCTGTATATAAGTAACAGAGGCATTGTTTTTGTTTAGGAGTTGACACTTTTGTCCAAAAATTAGGATAAAGGGGTACCCACGTGCGTTCCAACATTGGTGGGGGTACCCACGTGTGTGCCAAAATGATGGGGGTACCCACATGTGCTAACATTGGCAGAGGTGGATACCCACATATGTGCCAACATTGGCAGGAGGCAGATGCCCGCTTGTGTATTAACATTGGTGGGGGTGGGTGGGTACCCACGTATGTCAACATTGGCAGGGGGGTACCCAAGTTTGTCAACATTGACAGGGGGTAACCAGGTGTGTCAACATTGGCAGAGGGGTACCCAGGTGTGTCAACATTGGCAGAGGGGTACCCAGGTGTGTCAGCATTGGCAGAGGAGTACCCAGGTGTGTCAACATTGGCAGGGAGGGGGAGTACCTGAGTGTTTGTCAACACTGGCAGAAGGGGGCATACCAGGGAGTGTTTCAATGAAGGAGTTTAAGCATCATTGTTGTATGATTCCCAACAGCCTGGTCACTCACAAAGAATAGTACCAGCCATGTCTACGCCAGGAACAGTGACCCACTGTTCATCAACCCTGGCAACAAATTTCTCAAAGAGACAGTGCAAAGGGGTAAGTTAACAGAAATATGTCACAGGTTATTCGCTATAGACCTACTGAGAATCTGATTTACTGGGAGTAATTGAATTTAACTGAATGTTGAGATGCAATTGCTGAATTGCAAATAACAGGCCAACTGAATTGTGGTTAGGTAGAGTGAGTTAAGATTTAAATACATTTGCTCAGCTCCAAACTCTATCTGTGATTAATTCGTGCAGCCCTCAAAGCCTCTGCAAATTGATTCACAAAGTCTGAAGTTTCTAGTTTGTGATGATGGGCCATAAAAAGCGTCTAAAAACCTGCTACAACTCAACAAACAAATTAGTATTCACACTGACCATCTCCGCAATTTCCTTATCCCTGGCTTCTCCCTTTAGAATAATCCTGTGCATATTCTCCAGGCAACAGATGAAATAAACCCAATCTCTTTTACGAAGGAAATTACAAGTGTGCTAGAACTCTGGAGCTCTTGCCTACAAGGCTATGGATGACAGGGAATAATTGAAGCTTTTGAGATGGAAACCAATGGATTTTTGTTGGGAGATGATAACTGGATATGGGGTAAAGGCAGATTTCACTGTATCAGAACAGCCTCTCCTGCTCCTAAAGGTTAACCAGTTGTTCTTGTTCCTTTTACCACTTCTCCCTCTTCCGAAGGGATGACAGTTCAGTTTGTAGACAATTCCACAGGAGCTACCAGGAATCACAGACATTGTCCAAATGGCTCTGCCGTTGTCTGGGAATGGACAAACAACAACCAGGTTTCCTGTTCCAGTCACCATTTAGTCACCTGTGCTAAACATTATATGACAACATTAGAGAGAAGAGAAGTGCCTATGACATCTTCCACTATTCTAAAGACTTTTATCTCTTATTATCAGGGGTTAGCTATGGAATGGTCATTTGGTACCTGTAGAACCCACCCTCTCAGTACAGTCAGCACCTTCAGAAACTGTCCCCACAGTGAGAGTCAGCACCTTCAGGAACAATCCCCCAGTGAGAGGCAGCACCTTCAAGAACTGTCCCCCAGTGAGAGTCAGCACCTTCAGGAACTGTCCCCCAGTGAGAGGCAGCACCTTCAGGAACTGTCCCCCAGGGAGAGTCAGCACCTTCAGGAACAATCCCCCAGTGAGAGGCAGCACCTTCAAGAACTGTCCCCCAGTGAGAGTCAGCACCTTCAGGAACTGTCTCCTCCAGTGAGAGTCAGCACCTTCAGGAACTGTCCCCCAGGGAGAGTCAGCACCTTCAGGAACAGTCCCCCAGTGAGAGTCAGCACCTTCAGGAACTGTCCCCCCAGGGAGAGTCAGCACCTTCAGGAACTGACCCCCAGTGAGAGGCAGCACCTTCAAGAACTGTCCCCCAGTGAGAGTCAGCACCTTCAGGAACTGTCCCCCAGTGAGAGGCAGCACCTTCAGGAACTATCCCCCAGTGAGAGTCAGCACCTTCAGGAACTGTCTCCTCCAGTGAGAGTCAGCACCTTCAGGAACTGTCCCCCAGGGAGAGTCAGCACCTTCAGGAACAGTCCCCCAGTGAGAGTCAGCACCTTCAGGAACTGTCCCCCCAGGGAGAGTCAGCACCTTCAGGAACTGACCCCCAGTGAGAGTCAGCACCTTCAGGAACTGTCCCCCAGTGAGAGTCAGCACCTTCAGGATCTGTCCCCCAGTGAGAGTCAGCACCTTCAGGAACTGCCCCCCCCCCGAGTGAGAGTCAGCACCTTCAGGAACTGTCCCCCAGTGAGAGTCAGCACATTCAGGGGAAGACAAGCAAGGGTGAGTCCCTGCCTGTGTGTGTGTGTGTGTGTTATTTTTAACAATTTAGACCTCGTTAACAAGATTTTATAAATCTAGTTTTGTAAAAGGTGAAACCCAAGAACGAGGGCGAGAGTTGGGAGACAACTCGAAACTGTCATCTGACAATCATATTTTTATATATTAAGTATAATGACATTGAATACGAAGCATTGCAGAAATACTAATCCTCCGTCGGAAATCCAGCAAGGGCCTTGACAGCAGGCAACCATTCTTCTAAAAGCACAATCCCACTGAGGACATATTCATCCATTTAATCTCCAAGGACAGGCTTCTGCAGAAGTCCTCTCTGAACATCAACTCCAGAACATCCATCCTTCCACTAGATTGTCAGGAAATGAAAGAATGAGGAATTTGAGAACTCCAAAGAAGTAAATTCTTGAGAGTTGGAGATGATTCAATGAGTATTTTAACACAAGTGAGACAACAATAACAAGAACTTAGGAGGGACGAGAGGAATTAACTGTTCAGATTAACTGTGACTAAACTTTTGTTAAATCAAATGGAAGCTGTGCTGTACTCAATCAGATTGAGTTATGTACAGTTGATGTGTTGAAATCTCACTGCGCGATATCACACTGGGTTACAAAATGTCACTCTATTCAGTGTGGAGAGCTCTACCTCTCTGGCACTGCTGAAGACTTGCAGTGGACAGGAAACTCCCACATTTGGGTGGAGGACATTGAACGTCACAATTAGTCATAATTTATTAAATGTTGTGCAGCAAACATACTTACTGCAAAATAAATGTGAAAAAATCAGGTTACGGTTAAGTGATAACAATTTCATACGCACAATTATATAATGTCCATGATTCACAGGATTTAATTGTAATGGTTTGTTCTGGAGTGAAGCAAATGGTTCGCTTAGATTTGTAATACTGTCATGATTCATGCATGTCGACATGGAAAGATTATTGAAACACTGAAGCATTTGCACTGCTGAGTTTCTTTAGACTTTATCCAAGAAATGAAGAGTAAATTACACACTAGAAAAGTTTGCGTTAACTGAAGATCATGGATGATTTAGGCAGGAGTGGAGCAATGTGGGGGGAGGGGATGCATTATTTTATGCTCATCACGTTGAGCGATTGTTAGTTCTGAATAATTAAACGCCTTTCATTTCAGGCATTCAGTGTCATTATCAAACACCTCTGGAGATGCAGCAGTTTCTACATTGTCCTACTGAGCACACCCAGATGGAGTCAAGCTGTCGTCTTACTGCTTCATGGTGATATCTTTGTACCTCTCTTGCCAGCCAATGGGAGGGCTATCTGATGAATACAAGTTGACTGCCAGAGCTGAATTGGAGCTGGTTAGCAAAAGAACTCCCCAAAACAGGGCCATGATGGCTGAAAAATCTGCCACCAGTGTTGGGTTTGGAGTGATGGATAATCACATCATCCTGACTAAAAACAAAGGGTGTGAGCTTCAGAACAAGGCTGGAGGAGCTAGGTGAGCCAAGTAAATGAGGACAAGGAGTTTGACAATCAATGAACGAGAGTATAAAAGCCAACGATGGGAATTTATATGAGACAGAATGCAGAGTTTGGAGAAGGAAATTCTATTCAATGAGTGCTTTGGGTGGGACAGATACCAAAGTGAAAGAATTCAAGCCAAAAGTTGTGGGAGCAGTGGGTGGTAAGAATGTGTTCCAAGGACCAAAAGAGCAAAAAGAAGCTGCAAATGAGAAAGTAGTTGCAGAGCTTGGAAAAGAGTCAAGAATTGGCTTTTTAAGGAAGGGGGATGATGAGAGGAGCTTTGAACATCGAAAACCGTGTTGGAAAATGGAAGCAGTTAATGCAAAATTAGCCCTGAAACCAAAGCTGAAAATCTTGGGCTGCTAGATCACACCAATTCTGACATACGGAAGCGAGTATTGGACAATCAACAAAGCAATGCAGACAAGAACTGAGACTGCAGAGTTGTGGGTTTTGAGGTTTACAATGTAGATATCTTGGACAAGCCACACTACACATGAGTTTTGAGTAAAACTGGAGACCAAAAGAACTCCAGGACCAGGAAGAGACAGCTGGAATTTCTCAGGCACGTATAAGAAATCAGGATTTAGAAAGTCTGATGCAGATGGGAAAGATTGATGGCAAAAAAGATCGAGGTAGATAAAGAGCAATCTTTTTAAAAACACTCACAAACTGAATGAATGTACCACCAATGATGATGATCAACACCTCTAGAGCAAGATTAAAATGGAGGTCCATGTCGCCAAGATCCTCTAAGGGCCTGGTACCTGAAGAGAGAGAGAGAGAGATCCAGTTCTCAGGAGAAATTCAACCATGAACTTACCAAATGCTTATCTTTGCTGCAGAATGCTTATGAACATAAGAAATAGGAGCAGGAGTAGGTCATATGGCCCCTATTGCCTGCTCTAGCATTTGGTAGATTTCTACATCAACTGTGGACTTCTTTGTGTCTAAACTTGGGAGACTACACACAAGTGGCTCCTTACCCACTCGCTTAAACCCTTCTTGACTCCACTCCTGAGAACTGGATCTCTCTCTCTCTCTTCAGGTACCAGGCCCTAAGAGGATCTTGGTGACATGGACCTCCATTTTAATCTTGCCCTAGAGGTGTTGATCATCATCATTGGTGGTACATTCATTCAATGTGTGAGTGTCTTCAAAAAGATCGCTCTTTATCTACCTCGATCTTTTTTGCCATCAATCTTTCCCATCAGCATCAGACTTTCTAAATCCTGATTTCTTATTACGTGCCAGAGAAATTCCAGCTGTCTCTTCCTGGTCTTGGCCAACAGAGTTCTTTTGGTCTCCAATTTTACTCAAAATTCATGTGTAGTGTGACTTGTTCACCTCAAAACCCACAACTCTGCAGCCTCAGCTCTTCTCTGTGTTGCTTTGCTGATCGTCCAATACTCACTTCCGTATGTTAGAATTGGTGTGATCTAGCATTCCAGGATTTTCAGCTTTAGTTTCATGGCTAATTTTGCATTAGCTGCTTCCATTTTCCAACACGGTTTTCAATGTTCAAGGTAGAGGAAAGCATGTTGGAGAGTGTAGAACTTTGGGGTTGCCATTATCCTCATACTGATTGTGCTTGAGGTGGTCAAGCCAAATGATGGATGAATGGGTAAGTTGAGCACCAAATATATTCCCACCTAGTGCCCCCAGGCTTGAGATAAATGTTATATTACATGGGATTTACAGTACAGAAACAGGCCATTAAGTCCAACTGGTCTATGCAAGTGTTAACACGTTAAATAAATCTCCTGTCCTTAGTTCCCCTTAAATGTATCTAGACTATACACCTCAGCCACTCCCTGTGGTAACAAGTACCACATTCTCACCACTCTCTGGATAAAAAAGTTTCTCCTGAATTTCATATTGAATTTATTAAGGACTATCTTATATTGATGGTTCCTAGTTATGAGTTTCCCACAAGTGTAAATATCTTCTCTACATTTACCCTATCAAACCTCCTCATAATTTTCAAGGTGTCTATCAGACCACCTCTCAGTCTCCTTTTTCGAGAGGTAAGAGCACCAGCCTGCTTAATCTTTCCTGATAGATACTCTCTAAGTGCTGATTATCATCCTTAAAATCTCTTTTTACACTTTCCTATGTTACAACAGTGACTATGGTTCAAAAGTATTTAATTGGCTGTAAAATGCTTTGACACATCCCAATGTCATGAAAAGGACTATATTGTTTTCAGTGCTTCTATCTATATCCTTTTAGCAATATGAGACCAGTTACCCGGCAAGAAAAGGCTGCTGATCAAGTTCAGAACTGTCCAGCAGGTACCCCAAAGGGTGATGGTGTTGGATATTGTTCAAGTTACAGCGTGGGAAAAGGTTTCAGAAAATGAGATGAGGTCTGTGTTCAGTCAACCAAGACAGGAGGTAATATTGTAATGGGTGGAGGGGCAGTGTAATTGTAAAGAGTGCTGAGTGATTGTTTCATTCCCATCCCCCCAAGGCTGAAGGCCAAAGGTGGATGGATTGTGAGGGAAATTAGGAATTGACCTGTCCATTAAGTCATAAAACATTATGATAATAGATTCTGTTAAATGTGTAGAAATAAAACCAATGACAGCTCACAATATATTCATAACTTTTGTGTAGATCTTGGATACCCTCATGGATGGGATGGTTTCAACTCAGTTTTTAAGATGTCATGAATAGAACAGAAATGGTAGAATAGCAGGCAACCTCCTCAGTCTTTGCCAACAAGCCATGGTAAAGTGGCCAGGATTGAATTCACTCCTGCTTTTGAGAATCCATCCCTCCTTAATGCATCACTCAAGGGACAGCCAAATCAACAAAGACCCACAATGCATGTGCCAACCTTCACTTCATCAAGCCATAATATTCTTAGCTTTTTAGCCTCTATGAAAGTGTTCCAGAAGGTAACAAATATATTCAATGAAGCAAGTCAGATCTCTACAGTCGAAGTTTGGGTTAATTCAGTTACCCGGCAAGAAAAGGCTGCTGATTAAGTTCAGAATTGTCCAGCAGGTAGCCTGTCTGAATCCAAGGATACTGTGTGGTGCCCCTGGAGAGTAAGAACTTACCTCAGTTAACAAAACATTAATGTAGTAGGCATCTGCACAACTATTGCTTTAGCTGTGAGTAACATGTGGTGGTAAAGTTTGCCAATTTGGTCATTATTTCAATGTGATTATGAGCTCAGTGTCAGGTCACTATAACTTGAAGCCAGGAGAAGGCTGGTGGATATCGGCACTGTCAACCATTAGTTTTTTAATTATTCAATCTCAGGATGTGGGCATCGCTGGCTAGGCCAGGATTTATTGTCCATCCCTAATTACCCTTGAGAAGGTGGTGGTGAGCTGACTTCTTGAACCACTGCAGTCCATGTGGTGTAGGTACACCCACAGTGCTGTTAGGAAGCATATTCCTAAAGTTTGATCCAGTGATGATGAAGGAAAAGCTATATGTTTCCAAGTCAGTATGTCCTGTCACTTGGAAGGGAGTTCACGGATGTTGGTGTTCCCATGTGCCTTCCCTTTGTCCTGCTAGGTGGTAAAGGCTGCAGGTTTGGAAGGTGGTGTCAAAGGAGCCTGGGCGTGTTCCTGAAGTGCATCTTTTAGATGATGCATAGGGTAGCTACCATGCACCAGTGAGTGTGGGAGTCCTGAAGCATGTCGAGCTTCTTGAGTATTGTTGGAGCTGCACTCATCCAGGCAAATGGATAGTATTCCATCTGATTCAGGACTTCTGCCTTGTGGATGATGGAAATTGGGAAATCAGGAAGTGAATCACTCAGTGCAGAATTCCTGGCCTCTGAACTACTCTTGTAGCCACAGTATTTATAAGGCTGGTCTAGTTAACATTCTGGTCAACGATAACCCCGAGGATGTTGATTGTGGCAAATACATCATTGGCTATTGAACGTGAAGGGGTGATGGTTAGATTCTCTCTAGTTGGAGATGGTCATTGCCTGGCACTATCCGATTGTTACTCACCACCTATTAGCCCAAGGCTGGACATCTTGCTGCATGAGGGCACAGGCTATTTCAGTATCTGAGGAACTGTGAATGGAACTGAACATTTGTGCAATCACCTGCGAACATCCCTAATTCTCACCTTTTAATGGGAGGAAGATCATGGATGAATCAGCTGAAGATGTCTGGCCTGAGGAACTCCTGCAGCGATGATCATATAGTTCCCATGGATGGGGAAGTGTTACTGATCAGATTTGTTTTATTTATTCATGGGATGTGGGTGTCACTGGCTGGGCCAGCATTTATTGCCCATCCCTACTTGCCCTTGAGAAGGTGCTGGTGAGCTGCCTTTTTGAACCGCTGCAGTCCATATGATGTAGGTACACCCACAGTGCTGTTAGGGAGGAAGTTCCAGGATTTTGATCCAGCGACAGTGAAGGAACAGTGATATATTTCCAAATCAGGATGGTGAGTGACTTGGAGGGGAGCTTCCAGGTGGTGGTGTTCCCATCTGTCCGCTGCCCTTGTCTTTTTAGTTGGTAGCCGTCATGGATTTGGAAGGTGCTGTCTAAGGAACCTTGGTGAATTTCTGTAGTGTATCTTGTAGATGGTGCACACTGCTGCTACTGTACGTCGGTGGTGGAGGGGGTGAATTTTTGTGAATGGGGTGCCAATCAAATGGGCTGCTTTGTCCTGAATTGTGTCAAGCTTCTTGAGTATTGTTGGAGCTGCACTCATCCAGACAAGAGGAGAATATTCCATCACGCTCCTGAGTTGCGCCTTGTAGATGGTGGACAGATTTTTGGGAATAAGGAGGTGTGTTGCTCACCACAGAATTCCTAGTCTCTGACGTGCTCTTGTAGCCACAGTATTCGTATGGCTGATCCAGTTCAGTTTCTGGTCAATAGTAACCCTCAGGACATTGAGAGTGGGGTATTCAGTGATGGTAATGCCATTGAATATCAAAGGGCAAAGTTTAGATTTTCTCCTGTTGGATGGAGATGGTCATTGCCTGGCGCTTCTGTCACACAAATTCAGCTTGCCACTTGTCAGCCCAAGCCTGGATATTGTCCAGGTCTTGCTGCATTTGGATATGAATTGCTTCAGTATCTGAGGAGTCACAAATGGTGCCTAACATTTTGCAATCATCAGTGAACATCGCCACTTCTGACCTTATGATGGAAGGAAGGTCATTGATGAAGCAGCTGAAGATGGTTGGGCCGAGGACACCACCCTGAGGAACTCCTGCAGTGATGTCCTGGAGCTGAGATGATTCACCTCCAACAACCACAATAGAATCATAGAAAAGTAACAGCACAGGAGGAGGCCATTCGGCCCATCATGTCCAGCCCGAGGACACCCAGGTGCCCTTTCTTATCCCACCTTCCTGCACCCGGCCCACAGCCCTGCAGCTTACAGCACTTAAGGTGCAGATCCAGGTACTTTTTAAAAGAGTTTCTGCCTCTACCACCAACCTGGGCAGCGAATTCCAGACACCCACTACCCTCTTCGTAAAAAAGATCTTCCTACACCTTCTGCCACTTATCTTGAATCTATGTCACCTGGTTCTAGAATTCTCCACCAAGGAAAACAATTTTATCCTGTCCACTCTGTCTATTCCCCTCATAATTTTGTACACCTCAATTAAGTCACCTCTCAGCCTTCTTTGTTCTAAGGAAAATAACCCCAACCTATCCGATCTCTCTTCGTGGCTACACTTTTCTAACCCTGGCAACATTCTTGTAAACCTCCTCTGCACTCTCTCCAGAGCTATTACATCCTTCCTGTAATGTGACCAGAATGGCACACAACATTCCAGTTGTGGCCTCACCAGTGTTTTATACAATTCCAACATTATATCCTTACTTTTATATTCTATACCTCTGCCAATGAAGGACAGCATTCCATATGCCTTCTTTATAACCTTGTCTACTTGAACTGCTGCCTTCAGGGACCTGTGTACTTGTACACCAAAATCTCTCACTTCATCTACCCATCTATTGTCAAATCCCTGTAACTGTTTGACCTCCCTAAATGTATGACCTCACACTTCTCAATGTTAAAATCCATCTGCCACTTTACTGCCCACTCCACCAACCCATCTATATTGTTTTGAAGATTATGGCTATCCTCTACACTATCCACTACTCGGCCAATCTTTGTGTCATCTGCAAATTTCCCAATTGTGCTCCCCACCTTCACGTCCAAATCGTTAATATATAACACAAACAGCAAGGGTCCCAACACTGAGCCCTGTGGAACACCACTCGAGACAACTTTCCATTCACAAGGGCATCCATTGACCATTGCCCTTTGTTTCCTGTTACAAAGCCAACCTTTTATCCAGTTTGCCACATTACCCTGAATCCCATGGGCTTTTACTTTCCTGACCAATCTGCCACATGGGACCTTGTCAAATGCCTTGCTAAAATCCATGTACACAACATCCACTGCACTACCTTCATCAACCCTTCTTGTCACTTCCTCAAAGAATTCAATCAAATTTGTGAGGCAAGACCTTCCTTTAACAAATCCATGCTGACCATCCCTGACTAGTCCATGCCTTTTCACATGACAGTTAATCCTATCTCTCAGGATTGATTCTACTAATTTGCTCACCAATCGATGTAAGACTAACTGGCCTATAACTGTTTGGCATTTCCTTTGATCCTTTTTTAAACAATGGAACTAAGTTTGCATTTCTCCAGTCCTCTGGTACCTCCCCTGTATCTAGTGAAGATTGGAAAATCATCCTCAGAGCATCTGCTATCTCGTCCCTAACTTCCTTCAGCAGCCTCAGAAACAATCCATCTGCCCCTGGTGACTTATCAACTTTCAAGGATTTCAACCCTTCGAGTAATTCTTCTCTCTTTATGACTAACCCATCCTTTGTGCTAGGTGTGACTCCAACCAGCAGAGAGTTTTCCCCCGATTCCCATTCACTCAGTTTTGTCAGGGCTCTTTGGCGCCACACTCGGTCAAATGCTGCCTTGATGTCAAGGGCAGTCACTCTCACCTCACCCCTGGAATTCAGTTCTTTTGACCATGTTTGAACCAACACTGCAATGAAGTCAGAAGCTGAATGACCCTGGTGGAACCCAAAATGAGCATCAGTGAGCAGGTTATTTCAAAGAAAATGCTGTTTGATATCACTGTTGATGACCCCTTCCATCTCTGATCATCAGATGATGGGCTCTGGGCTGCACCAACCCCAAGCATGAAATCTTGCCTCCAAGAATCGAGTGACATTGAACAATTCCCATCCCAGTTAGGCTAATAACTTATCATTCTGTGCAACAATGACAGAATCATCATTCAAAGCAATCTGTCACTATGCTTCCTTCTGTCTATAGGGGTCCAGATGAAGGAACTGGCATTTACTGTGTATCTAAACAATGGTCTTGACAATCGACACATGAGATGAAGCAGAAATTACTGTTTTCCTTGTTCAACCATATGGAGGCCCAGTTGATTCAGCAAGGCAAGGGTTAAAAAAATCACACATGATTAAAATCAGAGACACGCAGATATAGCAATCACTGATCCCTTCTGACAAACACAGCAACGTGAGTAAAATAAGGAGCCTACACTTACTGAATAAGATAAAAATGATACAATTAAGAAACCTTTATTACTACAATCAGAATTGGCCTGAAGGCAAGAGCCTGAATTTCAGACTGCATTCATTGCTTATCGCTTCTTTTATAGTACTGGGACCATCTTCCTAATGACACCAGTGTCACCATGTTCTAAGAAAAATAGCTTCAACTCTTCAATGAGTCTCTGGAGATGAATATTGTAACTTTTTTTATGATGTGAAATTAGCTGCCTAGGCTTCTGCGCAATTTATAGACGGAAGAACCTTATATATCACAGAAACGAATGGTAATAAAATGTGCATTATATTTAGCAATTTACATTTTTGTCAAAATGCATTTGATGCTTGTTAGTGAAGCACAGATGGGGGCATTTGATTAGGGTACATTAGAGACTCAGCTATCACCCCTGAAAAAGTGTATTTGTGCTCCAGAATCTGATCACCTTCCCTCCCTACTCCACCCCACCCCATCCCACTCCAACTGCTCCAAGACATCCTATTCATCTACAAGAGTAATGTTAGTACCATTCTATCAAAGGATTTAGGTATATTAACTTATTCCAGGGAATTTATTGTAGTTTAAGCAATCACTTCAATCTATTTGGCTTATGGCTTTATATTTCAGAACAATACACTAACTGTGTTTTATCCTTTCCCAGTACTATTCATTGCATCATGGATCAATGGATCCAAAGCACAGACTGTATTTGGTGTCCCCTTTTCTTAAGTGTCAGGTTGGACTGGTCAATTAACAACATATTCATCTGCTGATCATAGCTAATTGTTCAAGTCAGACAAATTCGAATTTCGTAAGATTACAGTAATGGAGTTAATTAACTATTCCTTCCCAAGAGCACATAAGCAGGCCAAGACAGGAAAAGGCCATTCAGCCCATCAAAACTTAATCTTCCACCTTAACTCTTTCAACACGACATCCAGTGGGGCTGGAAAATCCTGCTCTATGACCCTGCCTGGCAAGTTACTCCAAACATTCATCACTCTCAGCAAAGATTTTTTTTAAAGTCAATTTTAAATGTATTTTTCACATTCAGAATTATGCTTTTTGTTTCCAACTTGCTAACTTACATTGAAGGAATATTTTTACAGAACCATAAATTGTTACAACATAGAGGAGGGCATTTGACCCATTACATCAGTGCTAAACCAATCCAAAACTAATCCCACAGACTGTCTCTCTCCCTCTAGCCCTTATTTTTACAATTGTACTTCAAATACACTCTTAAAAAATACAATGTAGTCTGTCTCAACTATTATCTGTGGGAAAGCATTCAACACTCCAACAATAACCTCGATTAAACAGAAACAGAAAATGCTATAAACACTCAGTAGGTCAGACAGAATCCATAGAGAGAGAAAAACAGAGCTCAATTAAATTTCCTCTGAGCCACAATGGAAATAGTCCCAGTGTCTCAAGTCGTACCTAATGGCTTTAGTTTTCCAATCCTTGTATCATCCAGGAGAATCTATATCATACTTTCTCTCCAGCTTTAATACCCTTTCTGCCATGAGGTGTCTAAAACAGCAGAGAGTACTCTAATTTGCGTGGGAGGAAGCTTGTGTGGAGCATAAATCCCAGTCTAGATTAATTGGGCTGAATGTTCTGCTACCATACTGAATATTCCATGTAATTCGACATATACTCCATTCCTTCTTTATACCATTTAGTGTTTTCCTTCCTCAGCTCTCCACCCAGAATGTTCATCTTGAGCATCTCCAATCCTTGGCCATGCTTGATCCCCTGTACAGATGGGATCAGTCTTGTCATTCAGCTCCCTACTCTCTGCCATGCACCAATATACCTCTCATGTCTTTGTGACCAGAATTGAATTCTGTAACTAATGTTCAGCTAACATTATAAAACTTCAGTATAACCGGTGCCAACTCCGAGTCTTTCCCTACATTGCTTCATAGCTGAAAATGACCATATTCTTTGCAAATTTCCCTATGCCAACTCTATCCTATATCTGCACAATTCACAATGTCAGAGTAAACATGTGTAACTCATCCAAGCATTTCTAAAAATCTTTCAGTGAATTTTCTGTTTCTGCTGCTCAGAAACAGCTTCGTGTACAACAAATACATTTTGAAGTTCAATGAACCCCAGCAAATGCTGCTGCTCTAAGATAGACTTCAAGAGAAACAATTAGTTAATATATTTTTTAGCAGTGTTGGGTGAGGAATGAATGTTGATCAGAAGATGTTGTGAGTTATTATAACATCTGTGTGTGACTCAAGAGATCTGGAGATTCATATCATCTTGTGCAACTTGAACTCTACCTTGGCCTGATTGTCGCTTTGGACATAACTAAGGGATTTTATTTTTGGCATAGTTTCACTCAGAGTGAAGGCTGGGGAATTCAACACTTTTTTTCCATAACTGTCGTCCAGCATCTGCATCAATGGACATCATTTCTGTAATGTTTCATTATCTGTGCATTTGGATCCTTGTACCCTGTCACAACCCTCAGTGTAAGCAGTGAGTGCAATTTAACAATACACATGTAAATGTAGTGGTGATGCATTGAAACACAAGTGGCAGAACAGCACTCTAAGATTGCACATGGTTCCTAAGTTAGTAACTAAACCTTAACAGGGCAGTTTCATAATTCCCCCCATGGATTACTGAGTGCTTCAGCCCTAAAAATCATGTGTGCATTAAGAGAATGGAATAGACTGACATAGTCCCTGAGCGCATGCAGGCTGCAATATGTTTGGTGTAGTGTTTTCAGCTTTTTCTACTGCTTCTACTCAAGATTCTAAAAGCTCCCAAGCTTCAGATCAGTCTTCCTGGCAAGCCTTTACTCCCTGTAATTTCAGAAGAGTCTCTCCCTCCTAAGAGGTCTCAGTCAGCTTCTGCCACCAGGTGACTATTTTATTAAAATTTATTAGAATTAACCTACTCTACAGAACCTGTCTCCCGTCTTCAAAAGCAGTAGAACGCCACAGCAGACTTTAATTTAAGTTGAACATATTAAGTGAATTTATTAAACTATGATGTGAATAAGCTAATGCTTCCTGGGGATTGTCCCATGGGGAGGGATTGAGTAGGCCAAGCCTATGTTCCCTGGAGTTTAGAAGAATGAGAGGTGATCACATCGAAACATATAAAACTCTTAAGCAACTTGACAGGGTAGATGCTGAGAAATGTTTTCCCTGGTTGGGGAATCTAGAACAATGGGTCACAATCTCATAATAAAGGGGTGGCCATTTTGGACTGAGATGAGAAGAAATTTCTTCACTCGATCTGTTGTGAATCTTCAGAAGACAGAGGTCAATTGATTTTTGGTACTAAAGGAATTAAGGGATTTGGGAATAGTGCAGGAAGGTGGAATTGAGGTAAAGATCAGCTTGTTAATGATAAAACTGACTCAAGGGGCTGAATGGCCTACTCCAGCCTCTATTTCTTAGATTTTCTATTAGGATACAAGAACATAAGTGTTCAAGCAACGCCTCAACCAAATGTGATCAAATATACTGTACATATATAGATGGAGAAGGGCACAGATATAGGAAGTTATAGATTTTTTTTCATCTTGCATTTAATATTTTTTGTGGCTGTGGGAGATAGTGAGTCTGCATTATCTTTTTCCATGACAATTCTAATCAGATTAACCATCTAGACGATCAATTTACTGAACAGATCCAGCCAATTTCCACATCCTTTCACCAATGGCCAGTTTGCCTGGGTTTTCGTTACAGACAGTCCGATTTAAAAGTAATTGACTGCCATACATTTAACAGAACACATCACACAGTGTGTTTATTCAGAGGTAGTGTAGCTTCGTCCCTCTGGCTTACAATTTAAAAACCAATTTGAGTGGGGACCTGGCAGAGGGCTCATCAATTTCAATGGCAAAGGGAGAGATGTAAAGAGTCTGCTGATTCACTGTAACCTGCTTTATACCATTGCACAGTCAATACAACATCAATGACTCCCTTATAGTGAGAGGTGAAATTCTCTGTATCCTGCTCATTTGCAAAACCAAAAATCAGAGAAAGAACAAGCCACTTGAGAGGGAAAAGTGAGTAACAACAGCAGGCAGTGTCATTCTGAGGCACCAAACAGAAATATTCAGAATTAAGTAGAACTGAATAGCCCGTAATTACGAACAAGATGCTTCTTCTCCAGTGCAACAAACCCTACTCTATTAAACAGGACTATTTGACTGGTCAAGTAAGCCCAACTCAAGAATGCAGCAACTCTCTGATTAACAGGAGAGGGTTGACCTAAGAAGATTAATACTTCATGAAGATACTGACTATATTTTGGTGCTGAATGGCTCAAGGCAGACCCAGCCCCAGCAGGGGAGTTAAATGTCACACATTGTCACTGACATATTCTTCCAGAGAGGCAGGGAGGGAGGCTACACTTAGTAAATAAATAAATAAATACTCAATCAATTTATCACATATGGGCTAGGGTATTGATGGCCCCAGCAGATGCAGTCCACCTTTCAGTTCGGCAGGACCATGATATCCCACCAGGTGGGAGGGGCTGTAATATCGTGACCATTGAAACAAAACACACTGAGAAAACATAGCTGGCTTTGAAGGACCTGTTTAGATGGTGGGAAGGGTTTTCAGAAGCCAGCTCATGACATTTGCTCCATTTGTATATATTTTTATTCATTCAGGGGATGTGGGTGTTGCTGGCTAGGCAGCATTTATTGCCCATCCCTAATTGCCCTTGTTTGGAGGGCATTTAAGAGTTAACCACATTGCTGTTGGTCTGGAGTCACACATAGGCCAGACCAGGTAAAGATGGCAGATTTCCTTCCCTAAAGGACAGTGTTTTTACAACAATCCACAATGGTTTCATGGTCATCATCAGACTTTTAATTCCAGATTTTTATTTAATTCAAATTGCACCATCTGCCCTGGTGGGATTGGAAGCCAAGTCCTCAGAGCATTACCCTGGATCTCCGCATTACGAGTCCAGCAACAATATCACAATGCCACCGCCTCCCCATTACTCAATAGCCTTTTTCTCCACTTGAACTTTAGTTTCAGAAGACAATGTTTCCAGTCAGGGTGGGTGCTGAGAGAGTGCCGCACTGTCGGAGGGTCAGTGCTGAGAGAGTGGTGCACTGTCTGAGGGTCGGTGCTGAGAGAGTGGTGCACTGTCTGAGGGTCGGTGCTGAGAGAGTGGTGCACTGTCTGAGGGTCGGTGCTGAGAGAGTGGTGCACTGTCTGAGGGTCGGTGCTGAGAGAGTGGTGCACTGTCTGAGGGTCGGTGCTGAGAGAGTGGTGCACTGTCTGAGGGTCGGTGCTGAGAGAGTGGTGCACTGTCTGAGGGTCGGTGCTGAGAGAGTGGTGCACTGTCTGAGGGTCGGTGCTGAAAGAGTGGTGCACTGTCTGAGGGTCGGTGCTGAGAGAGTGGTGCACTGTTTGAGGATGGGTGCTGAGAGAGTGGTGCACTGTCTGAGGGTCGGTGCTGAGAGAGTGGTGCACTGTCTGAGGGTCGGTGCTGAGAGAGTGGTGCACTGTCTGAGGGTCGGTGCTGAGAGAGTGGTGCACTGTCTGAGGGTCGGTGCTGAGAGAGTGGTGCACTGTCTGAGGGTCGGTGCTGAGAGAGTGGTGCACTGTCTGAGGGTCGGTGCTGAGAGAGTGGTGCACTGTCTGAGGGTCGGTGCTGAGAGAGTGGTGCACTGTCTGAGGGTCGGTGCTGAGAGAGTGGTGCACTGTCTGAGGGTCGGTGCTGAGAGAGTGGTGCACTGTCTGAGGGTCGGTGCTGAGAGAGTGGTGCACTGTCTGAGGGTCGGTGCTGAGAGAGTGGTGCACTGTCTGAGGGTCGGTGCTGAGAGAGTGGTGCACTGTCGGAGGGTCGGTGCTGAGAGAGTGGTGTACTGTCGGAGGGTCGGTGCTGAGAGAGTGGTGTACTGTCGGAGGGTCGGTGCTGAGAGAGTGCCGCACTGTCGGAGGGTCGGTGCTGAGAGAGTGGTGCACTGTCGGAGGGTCGGTGCTGAGAGAGTGGTGCACTGTCGGAGGGTCGGTGCTGAGAGAGTGCCGCACTGTCGGAGGGTCAGTGCTGAGAGAGTGGTGCACTGTCGGAGGGTCGGTGCTGAGAGAGTGGTGCACTGTCGGAGGGTCGGTGCTGAGAGAGTGGTGCACTGTCGGAGGGTCGGTGCTGAGAGAGTGGTGCACTGTCGGAGGGTGGGTGCTGAGAGAGTGCCGCACTGTCGGAGGGTCAGTGCTGAGATAGTGGTGCACTGTCTGAGGGTCGGTGCTGAGAGAGTGGTGCACTGTCTGAGGGTCGGTGCTGAGAGAGTGGTGCACTGTCTGAGGGTCGGTGCTGAGAGAGTGGTGCACTGTCTGAGGGTCGGTGCTGAGAGAGTGGTGCACTGTCTGGGGGTCGGTGCTGAGAGAGTGGTGCACTGTCTGAGGGTCGGTGCTGAGAGAGTGGTGCACTGTCGGAGGGTCGGTGCTGAGAGAGTGGTGTACTGTCGGAGGGTCGGTGCTGAGAGAGTGGTGTACTGTCGGAGGGTCGGTGCTGAGAGAGTGCCGCACTGTCGGAGGGTCAGTGCTGAGAGAGTGGTGCACTGTCGGAGGGTCGGTGCTGAGAGAGTGGTGCACTGTCGGAGGGTGGGTGCTGAGAGAGTGCCGCACTGTCGGAGGGTCAGTGCTGAGAGAGTGGTGCACTGTCGGAGGGTCGGTGCTGAGAGAGTGGTGCACTGTCGGAGGGTCGGTGCTGAGAGAGTGGTGCACTGTCGGAGGGTGGGTGCTGAGAGAGTAGTGCACTGTCGGAGGGTCGGTGCTGAGAGGGTGGTGCACTGTCACAGGGTCGGTGCTGAGAGACTGGTGCACTGTCAGAGGGTCGGTGCTGAGAGACTGGTGCACTGTCGGAGGGTGGGTGCTGAGAGTGTGGTGCACTGTCGGAGGGTCAGTACTGAGGGAGTGGTGCACTGTCGGAAGGTCGGTGCTGAGGGAGTGCCAAGCTGTTGGAATTGATGGAAGAACATCATGCCACACATCTAAGGGTGGAATTGTCTTACTGGTCCCATTGTGATGCACGTTGAAGAATCAAGCAGCACTCACAGCTCATCATGCTGCGGAGCACTTTGTTTACTTAAGATGCCCAGGTGACATTTTGAACAATATTTGTATTTGATTTCATAATTAAAAGCACTGGTCTTGCATAATAATGCCTTGGTAATCGTTTGATGCTGAGCATTTTCTCTGACAGTGAGTTCTGTCATGTTTACTTGCCACATGGAGAGACATGACCCTGGTTCGAATGATCCCATTTAACCAGCACCAGCAAAAATCTGTTCAATCATTTCAAAATGAAATATTCATGTTGTAACCAATAGTTATAATGGTGGGAATAATAGAAAATGAGACAATCTGGGATGGAGTGGGTGGGCTGTGAGAAAGGAAATTTAATAATGGTTGAGTGAAGAAGAAAAGACATTGTTAAAATGTAATTAAATACATCCAAATAAATAAATACACTCAACCGCAGCACAACAAGTGTTCAACACTTCAGGGAGAATGTCGAGACCTAGGACAGGGTGCAAAGGGGATTTACCAGCAATGAGGGGCTTCTGCTATATGGAGCAACTGAGTGAAGCTGGGATAAATACTCTGCAGGTCTGGCAGCATCTGTGCAGTGAGAAACAGATTTAACGTTTCGAGTCCAATATGACTCTTCTCTGGAACTAAGAGAATCTGAGGTTGTTCTCCTTAAAGCAGGGAAGGTTAAGGGGAGACTTTATAAAAATGTTCAAAATCATGAATGGTTTTGATATAGTAAATAAGGGGAAACTATTTCCACTGGCAGGAGGGTCAGTAACCAGAGGTTAAGATAATTGGCAAAGAATGCTGGGGGGGGGATGCGGGTGAGAAATTATTGGATTCAGTGTCACGACCTGGAATGTCTGCCTTAAAGGGTGGTGGAAATCAATTCAACAGGAATTTTCAATTGGATAAATACTTCACAAATGACAATGTTAGGAATGCAGGTTCCTTTAAAAGTGAACCAGGACATGCTTCAGGGTGAACTGAGATGCTCATTGAAGCCTGGACTTAAGAGCTGAGTTTATCCCCAGTCGTGGAGTCTGCTTCTGGTCAGAGAGAGAATCCAGAAGGGGAGTGTGGAAACTGGTATTTGTACTGAATTACAGTTTAACAATAAAACAGTTGTGATTCACAGATTGTCTTCTGCCGACTGATTCGGTATATGGATTATTATTATTAAACAACATAGGAAGAAATTCCAGGGCGATGGAGAAAGAACGGGGCGAGTGGAATTAATTGGATAGCTCTTTCAAAGAAGCAGCACAGCCATTGATAGGCTAAATGGCCTCTTTCTGCTCTGTATCATTCATTCTGTAATTCTGTAACCGCTCTCTGAGGATTGTCACCTTGATGTTTGCATGTCCCAATGAACCCGAGAGCAATGCCATCCAGAGCTCGCACTCCCGGTAGGGTCTCCCTATGGCGGTAATGTCGAGGGGGAGGTTCCAGACAAAGAACGATCCAAGAAAATCCTTGACGGCAGAGCAGGTGGAGAAGGACAGTGGCCCAACAGCTGCGGAGGGGAAGTAGCCCCAGTCATCATGGTCCACTATGCCACTGAACCCGGCCTCCAACCCCCAGTACTGTGTGGAACCTGGCTGCGCACCGGAGTCCCCACGCTAATCTACACCTCGCACAGGCCTCCGTCGGAAAAAAAGTCCCATGGTGATGGAGGATTGGCGACAGGGACAGGGCTCTGAGACCTGGAGGCCCCAGCCAAGATTCTGCACACAGGCTGCAGATGTGTCGGGCACCGGTGTCAGGACAGGGGTGCCTTTCGACAGCTACGTCTGTGACTGGCAGCCCTCTTCAAGATACCCTCTGCTCAGCCCAAATGGGGTTGGGGGGGGGGGGGGTGGTGCTAGAAAAGGTGCCCCAAAAATAGGCTGCCCATTTCTCCTGGCTGGGAAACCACACCCAGCAGGCCCAGTGACTCGACAGCGAGGAGGAACCCTGACAGCAGATGGAAGCCAACCCGGGTCTGCAATTTCCACTCCCCTACGCAACAACGTGCCCCCCACTGCGGAAGAACATGTGGAGCCAGAATTGGGCTCTTCAGTCATCCATAAGACCATAAGACATAGGAGCAGAAATTAGGCCAATCGGCCCATCGAGTCTGCTCCGCC
Organism: Carcharodon carcharias; assembly: GCF_017639515.1. Taxonomy (NCBI): domain Eukaryota; kingdom Metazoa; phylum Chordata; class Chondrichthyes; order Lamniformes; family Lamnidae; genus Carcharodon; species Carcharodon carcharias. The sequence continues at coordinate 3,507,372 of NC_054498.1, forward strand.
ATTCAATCATGGCTGATAAGTTTCTCAACCCCATTCTCCCGCCTTCTCCCCGTAACCTTTGACCCCCTTACCAATCAAGAACCTATCTATCTCACTCTTAAACACACTCAATGACCTGGCCTCCACAGCCTTCTGTGGCAATGAATTCCATAGATTCACCACTCTCTGGCTAAAGAAGTTTCTCCTCATCTCTGTTCTAAAAGATCTTCCCTTTACTCTGAGGCTGTGCCCTTGGGTCCTAGTCTCTCCTACTAATGTAAACATCTTCCCCACGTCCACTCTATCCAGGCCTTTCAGTATTCTGTAAGTTTCAATCAGATCCCCCCTCATCCTTCTAAACTCCATCGAGTATAGACCCAGAATCCTCAAACGTTCCTCATATGTTAAGCCTTTCATTCCTGGGATCATTCTCGTGAACCTCCTCTGGACCCTCTCCAGGGCCAGCACATCCTTCCTGAGATACACGGGGCCCAAAATTGCTCACAATATTCTAAATGTGGTCTGACCAGAGCCTTATAAAGCCTCAGCAGCACATCCCTGCTTTTATATTCTAGCCCTCTCGAAATAAATGCCAACATTGCGTTTGCTTTCCTAACTACCAACTCAACCTGCAAGTTAACCTTAAGAGAATCCTGGACTAGGACTCCCAAGTCCCTTTGCACTCCAGATTTCTGAATTCTCTCCCCATTTAGAAAATAGTCTATGCCTCTATTCTTCCTACCAAAGTCTTGCTAAGCCTGATGGACGTCACCCTCGATTCCGGGGGTCCGCCGACGAATTCTTTAAGTCATAAGATAAATTCTAAAACAGGTCATTCAGCAGGCAATATTGAATTGTCAGCGTATGATGTTAGCTGACTACCACCCAGGGACAGCAATGGGGCAGGCAATGTGACTGGGCTCAGGAGGAAAATAAATCTGCTGGGGTTCCCAGCCAGCACAGGCTGTAGGAAGCTGCTGATGACTGGATACTGGGAGAGGGAACAACCACCGCCTCTATTCACATCGAACCTTTAATAGCATAAAATGCCCCAATAAGGAAATATTAGGCCAGATGACCAAAAGCTTGGTCAAAGAGTTGGGTTTGAAGGAGCATCTTAAAGGAAGAAAGGGGTGTAGAAAGGCAAAAATTTATATAGAGAGATACAGAAAGAGATAGCAGAGCGCAGAGATCTAGGAGGTTTACGGAGGAAATTAAAGATAGGGAGGGGTGAAGCCACGGAGGGATTTAAAAACAATGAGTTTTCAAATTGAGGCATTGGTTAACCAGGAGCTAATGTAGGCCAGCGAGCACAGAGGGTGATGGATCAGTCTCAGCTGTGAAGCTTCTTGCAGTTGATCCATTGGCTAGGTTGCACTTGAAGAATGGAGATTGGTCACTATTCCAGGGTGCTGGTCTGGAGTTGATGGAACTCATACCCCATGATCATCAGTAATTCCACAAGGGAAAGAGAGGAGAAAAATAGAAATAAGGGAGCTTTAAAAAATGCATCAAAAAGGTAATTTGACTGCAGCAGTTGGAGGCTGCTATGTATCTGCTGCTCTCTGGGGTTTTAACAGTTGCTGTATTATTCTACTCAGTTACTAAAATAGTCACACAGTCACTGCTGTCTTTCACTGATAACTAAGGATTCAGACATCATCCCCCATACCAAACACACAGGCCAAATTCTAGGCTTCTCTCACACGCAGTCCAGTTAGTCTTTTATTCTTTTACATTCAAGAGTTACTTTTTGAAAAGAGAAAGGATAGTTTGCCAGATATCACAGACTGGAAGCCGACATATGCAGATGTGACCTCCTCTCAAATAAGAGGTCAGGATGGGCATTTGTTTAACATGCGCTGCACAGTCAGAATATTCTGAGCTGACAACAGCAACACATTTTCTGAATCATTGGAGCATTTGATCTGTGACTGCTGTCTTAAAGCTGTCTTGTTGACTCTTTGCAGAATACTCATTCCAAATTGAAGCTCAGGGACCATTGGCATTACTCGTGCCAGGCGCTCCCTTGTGGCAGTACTCAATAATATTCCCATTCGCAATCCTTCACGCAAGAAAAATATCCTGCTCTGCTCTGATATTCCCCAGTTTTAGTGCCAGTTTGCAATATGGTGGAGATGGAGATGTTTAAAGGGGCATTTCTGCCATTTTTGTTTTGTTGCAGAATGGTTATCGGAGCAAGCTCTGGCCTGGCATTGCCTAAGAGGTTGTGGGCTGAAGTCCCACGTCTGAGGCTTGAGCACAAAAATCTAGGTTGATACTCCCGTGCGGCACTGAGAGAGTGCTGCCCTGTTGGAGGGGCTGTCTTTCACTTGAGATATTAAACTGAGGCCTCATCTGCCCTCTCAAGTGGGCTTAAAAGATCCCATGGCAGTATTTCAAAGAAGAGAAAGGAAATTATCCTAGGTGTCCCGACCAATATTTATCCCTCAGCCAACATCACCGAAAAAAGATTATCTGGCTATTGTCATATTGCAGTTTGTGGGATCTTGCTGTGCAGATTGCCAGCTGTGTTCCCTACATTACAACAATGGCTAGTGCATCAGCTGAAAAGCGCTTTGGGATGTCCTGTGGTTATAAAGGCGCTAGAGAAAAGAATGGCTTTTTCAATGTTTCAAGTCATTTTGCTGGCCAGCCAGTGACCACCCCTTTAGCAGGGAGTGGGTCAAGCGAGGTTCAAACACCTCATGACCAAACTGAAGTGTAAATGCCCATTTCCCACTTCCTCCCCTCCCAAAATCCCCTCGTGCCGTGAAATGATTTCCTCAGCTATTCTATAATGGGGTATGATAGGCAAGCCAACTCACGGCCTCACCCAACATCCCCAAGCACCCTTCCTCTCTCTCCTTCCATCCCTCTCCAACTCATAGGTACAGAGCCAACTGGTGAAAGGAAAGTAATATAACATCTTTCAGGAAGTTCCAAAGTCCTTTACAGACAATGAAGCACATTTGAAGGGTAATGTAGGAAACATGACAGCCAATTTGCACACAGCAAGCTCCCACAAATGGGACAATAAAAATCAATAATTTTTTTAAAGATCGGTTTGAGGGATAAATATTGGGGCTTGGAAAATATTCCCCTGCTCCTCTTCGAAATAGTGCCATGGAATCCATTAGGTTCGCCTGAGGGTGCAGACAGGGCATCAGTTTAACATCTCATCCAAAAGACAGCAGCTTCAACAATGCAGCTCTCCCTCAGTATTGCGCTGGGTGTGTCAGCCTGCATTATGTACACAAGTTTCTGGAGTGGGACTTGAACCCACAACCTTCTAGTTCAGAGACGAGAGGACTGCCCACTGAGCTACAAAACAACCACCTCAGAGAATCACGCCTGGTACTGTCTTGTCCATGTAGCTCAGAATCATGACAGGAGGTGCCTATAACCTACTGAAATGCAAGGCCTTTCTCCAGGTTATGCCAACTTTTTTAAAAAATCATTCTTTTTCCACAAACGAATCCTGATTCTTTCCAAAAAAAATTCTAAGCATATATTTTTGAAGCCAGATTTTGTCGTCTTTGCAAATAAGCAGAAGGTTTCCCAGCATGAAAAAAGTACAGATGGCAAAATGAATCCAGTCAGGAAGACATATTTTTAGTCGCCTCGCCAGCTGTAGTGGAAGTTAAAACATTGCTGCCTGTACAGCAGTTAAATATTCACGACAAGCTCACTATACCCGTTAGCTAAACTCTTACATGTGAAAGGCTAAACTGGGCTCACATCTCAAGAGGTGGCTTCACATTTATACTGTCCTTGTTCTAGGTTCCTTGGTGCAGGGGTCGCCCTCTTCATTCTATATGTAATGCTCATTAAATGCACTGCTGCTTGGAATGAACGTGTCTCAGTATGGCATGCAGATTTCACCACCAGCACCAGGGAGGGAGGGAGGGAGGGAGAGGAGGCAAAGGACCAAAGCCTTGTGCCTTTCACAATCTCAGGACTTCCTAAAATGATTTACAGATTTTGAAGCGGAGCCACTAAGACAAAGCAGCCAATGTGTGGACAACAAGCTCCCATAAACAGCAATGAAATAAATGACCAGATAGACCATTGGTTTTAGTGATGTTGGGTGAGGGATATTGATCAGGACACAGGCAAGAACTCTCCTGGGTTTGGGGCTTTCCCCATTATCATTTCACACTTTACTTTCCTCAGTCATCTCTCTCTCCACCCTTTTGGGTTTTTAAAATATCTCACACCTCCTCGGCTCATTTCAACCTTTGACCGAGACCAGCGCTTCAATTCTCATTTTGTGATTAACTTGAAGATCCCGTACTGAGTGACAGATGCAACAAGCTACTAGCAACAAAACTCAACAGCTGTAAAACCAAGGCACATACTGCCATTTGCATCTTCTAACGAGGCTCAATAAAAGCCATGATATCTGGCTGACATTAATAAAACTGACAACTGATTGATGAACACAATTAAAGCCTGTTCTTTGAAGAAGAATTCCATGCATGTCTGACAGTGAATAATGGCTCTCCTTGCCTTCAACTAACTCAATGGTTTTTGTATTAATAACCCTAGTGTAAAGGACTCCATAGTGTGTAACCCAACACCCCTTCATATTATATCCACAGAAAGTACAAACTACTTTTCACAGCCACTCCCCAAAGTCCCACTCGAAGTTCACATGAGCTTAGTCAGTCAGAAAGTGCAGGATGTTTGACTGGGATGGACATTCACAGACAAGTCCAGTGCTTCCCTCATTCATGTGGTCGTTAGACAACAATCAGGAACAGGAACCCTGCCTGATGTTCTGCTCTCAAAATCAAGGATGCTGAATCTCAGTAGAGCATTTCTACCATAACTAACATAGCACAGGCACATAGATATCAGATGTTCCTACTATCTCACTGTATCCTTCTCATATACTAACCCACATTCCATCACCTTAACCTACCCCTTTATTTCATTCTTTCTCAGGACATGGGCTTCGCTGGCTAGGTTAGCATTTATTGCCCATGCCTAGGTGTCCTTGAGAAGGTGGTGGTGAGCTGCCTTCTTGAACCACTGCAGTCCATCTGGTGTTGGTGCACCCACAGTGCTGTTAGGGAGGGAGTTCCAGGATTTTGACCCAGTGACAGTGAAGGAACAGCGATATATTTCCAAGTCAGGATGGTGAGTGACTTGGAAGGGAACTTCCAGGTGGTGGTGTTCCTGTGTCTGCTAAATTCTATCTTTCTTCCTTTATGGCTTCCTCCCTGACTCTTTACTCATCTTCTCTATTCTCCTTTCTCTTTCTCTCTCTGTCTCTGTCGCTACATTGCCCCGCTTGTAATAAAGACTTCCATTTATATTGCACATTTTACAACCTCAGGATTTCCCAAAACACTTTACAACCAGAGAAGTACTTTCAAAGCGTAGTGACTGATGTAATATAAGGAACAGAGCAACCAATTTTCAAATAGCAAAATCCCACAAATGTTGATATGATGAGCAGATGATCTGTTTTTATTTATGTTTGTTGAGAGGTTAATATTGGCCAGGACACTGTAGAGAGACCACCGCCCCCACCCTGCTCTTTTTTTGATAGTGACCGTGGGATGCTTTTATGTCCACCAGAGAGAGAAGACAGGGCCTTGATTTAACATCTCACCTGAAAGGGGTGGCATCTCAAATAGTGCGGTACTCTCTCACTCGAAGCTTCAGCTCATATTATGCACTTCAGTGCCAGGAGTGGGGTTTGAATCAAAGGTGAGTCTATTTCTCACAGAGGTATCACTAAAGCACAACATGTGAAGTCCCTCTAGCACGTGTTACTTGCGAGCAGTGTTTTGCTAAGCCACGCAAGAGTGTTGCCAATAGGTGACACCGCCCTCTACCAGCTTCCACTGGTGAATCCAAGCAACAGCTACTCTTTGGAGGTCAACATGAGCAGAGCTGGGGAAGCCAATGTGGAGAAAACCTGCAAAGTTTGCCGATGTCCATCCAAGACCATTGTCACTGATAGTGCTGGGCTAACAGAGGCTGCTCTTCTTTGTTCAACTCAGGCTTTAGTTCCCTCCTAAGTCATCTGGCTTATTATCTACATTGTCCCGACCTCAAGTGACCTGATTTCAGCCCTAGCACCAACCATTCACTTTACAACTAAATTCGACCAAAGTTAGCAACCCTGATCATTCCTAGCCACGCTCAGTGGAGTCTGTGATGAGAAGGAAGCTGCATTCTGTGCCAAAGAGTAATCAGTCTCCATTGGCCATTTTAAGATAGTGTTAAACACCGCCCCCAAGTATATTCCTGCTTGGGAGTTGCCAGTAATGGTACACAGTGCTACACCACAATCACCCACTTGGTACCGTCCTAGGAAATTATTTAAATCCTTCCAAGGCCTCACTCCTCCCCATCCCTACATTTCTCCAGTCCTACATCCCCCCAGGAACTGCAAGTCCCTCTTATTTTGGCCTCTTGTACATCCCCAAATCCCTCCCCCCCCACCACTTGAGAACTCATGCCTCTATCTATCTAGACCCTAAGCTCTGGAATTCCCTCCTCAAATGTCTTCACCTCACACCTTAAAACCCACCTGTTTGATGAAACCTTTGGTCGCCTGTCCTTATATCTCCTTTGGCTCAGTGTCAGTTTTGTTTTCTGATTACATGGCTGTGAGGTGCATTGGGATGTCATGCTACCTTAAAGGTACTAATTAAACATAAGTTTTTGTTCCAATTCAGGCAGACGGCCAGAGTTAATCACAGAATATTGAAAATTTCACCCTGACTTTGACTCAATGCCACTGACATGTAGCACTCTCAGGCCAAGACCATGAGGTGATGTTAATTGAATGCAATAAACTTCATTAAAGTTCAGCCTCAGGGATAGTTATTACGTCTCGCCGGCAGATTTTAGCACCTTGGCATTGCTGCCAAGTGGTTTAGTTTGTTTAATTGCATGATCCTTTGCTGACCATCTCAAACTAACTACACATTATCAACACGTGTGTGTGTGTGCGTGTGTGAAGCTGCAAGCAGAGGAACATCAACTTCCATCGGAGTGACAACTGAGTCGGAATGCTACTCCGTTCAAAATTACTTACCAGGATATCCAGGCCATCCTATGTCGCCTGACCTCCTGACTCAGGCCAGATGAGAGCTGTCTCAAGCAGCGTATTCCCAAGGCCTACAGTCAAGGGCAGCTCCATCCATAGAAGGATAGAAAAGTTACAGCACAGAAAGAGGCCATTCAGCCCATCGTGTCTGTGCCGGCCAAAAAATAAAAAATAAAGAACTAGCTGCCCATTCTAATCCCACCTTCCAGCACTCAGTCCATAGTCTTGCAGGTTACAGTACTTTAAGTGCAGATCCTTTTTAAATGAGTTGAGGGTTTCTGCCTCCACCAGCAAACCGGGCAGTGAATTCCAGACACCCATCACCCTCTGGGTGAAGAAGTTTTTCCTGATGTCCCCTCTAATCCTTCTACAAATCACCTAAAATCTGTGCCCCCTGGTAATTGACCTCACCACTACGGAAAACAGGGCATCCTTGTCTACTCTATCCAGGCCCCTCATAATCTTGTGCACCTCAATCAGGTCACCTCTCAGCCTTGGTTCCAAGGAAAACAACCCAGCCTATCCAATCTTTCCTCAGAGCTGCAATTTTCAAGCCCTGGCAACATTCTTATAAATCTCCTCTGTACTCTCTCCAGGGCAGTTATATCCTTCCTATAATGTGGTGACCAGAACTGTCCACACAATTCCAGCTGTGGCCTAACCAGCGATTTTCTTTACAGTTCCATCATTACATCCCTGCTTTTGTATTCTATATTTTGTCCAATAAAGGAAAGCATTCCATATGCTTTCTTTACCACCTTATCTACCTGTCCTGCCACCTTCAAGGATCTGTGGGTATGCACTCCAAGGTCTCTCACTTCATCTACCCATCCCAAACCTCCAGTTTATTGCATATCCCCTTGCTTTGTTTTCCCTCCCCAAATGCATTATGTCACAGTTTTCTGGATTGAATTCCATTTGCCACTTTTCCGCCCGCTCAGCCAAACCATTGATATAATTCTGGAGATAACAGCTATCCTTTTCACTATCAACCACACGGCCAATTTTTGTGTCATCTGTAAATTTCTCAATCATGCCTCCCATGTTTAAGTCCAAATCATTAATACATACAATTAAACCCACAAAGGGACCCAACACTGAGCCCTGTGGAATGGCACTGGAAAGTGCTTTCCCTTCATCGACCATTACCCTTTGATTCCTGTTGCTGAGCCAATTTTGGATCCAACGTGCCGCATTCCCTTGCATCCCATGGGCTTTTACTTTTCCAACCAGTCTGCCATGTGGGACCTTGTCAAATGCCTTACTATCCATGTAGACAACATCCACTACACTGCCCTCATCAATCTTCCCTGTTGCTTCCTCAAATAAATTGATTAAATTAGTAAGGCACAACCCTCCCCTTAACAAAACAATCCTGACTATTGCTGATTAATCTGGTCATTTCTAAGTGACAGTTTATCCTGTGTCTCAGAATTGATTATATAGTTTGCCCACCACCGAAGTCAAGGCTGACTGGTTTATAAATAATTGGCCTATTTCACACACCTTTTTTAAAATAATGATACAACATTCACAGAGCTTGGCCTAAATAGCCAAGTGGTTATGGTACTGGGCTTGTAACCCCAAGATCAAGAGTTCAAATCTCACAATGGCAAACTATGAAACAATGTAATTTCATCTGAATAGGAACAGATGGAAACGGGTTTGTGCTCGAAAGAGTTACAACATTCACAGACTTCCAATCCTCTGGTACCTCGCCAGTATCTATCGAGGATTGGAAAATGATCTTCAGAGTATCCGCTATTTCCTCTTTAGCTTCCTTTAACAGCCTGGGATACAATCCACCTTCAAGGATGCTAGTACCTCCAGTACTTCCTCTCTCACAATGTTTATTATATCTAATATTTCACACTCCTCTTTAACTAGAATATTTGCATCACCCCTCTCCTTAGTGAAGACAGAGACAAAGTACTCATTGCATACCCTGCCCATATCTTCAGCATCAACACACAAGTTACCATGTACATCTCTGACAGGCCCTACTTTTTCCTTAGTTACTCTCTTGTTCTTAATGTACGGGTCAAACATCTTCAGGTTTTCTTTGATTTTATCTACCAATGTTATTTCATGTCCTCTCTTTGCTTTCCTAATTACCTTTTTTACTTCACTCCTGTACTTTCTATACTCCTCTAGGGTTTCTACAATATTAAGTTTTTTTGTGACTGTCATAAGCTTTCTTTTTGTGCTTATCGTAACTTGTATGCTTTTAGATAACCAGAGGGCTCCAGATTTGGCTGTACTGATCTTTTTCTTTGTGAGTACATGTCTACACTCTGCCTGCAGAATCTCACTTTTTAATGCCTCCCACTGGTCTGCAACTGATTTCCCTTGAAGTAGCTGTAAACAGTCCGCTTTCACTAGATCATCTCTCAGCTTCATAAGATTTCTCTTTCCCCAGTTTAGAACCTTTTACTCCCATTCTATCTTTATCCTTTTCCATAATGATGTTAAATCTGACTGTGCTTTGGTCCCTATCTCCAAAATGGTCCCCCACTGCAACTTCACCACTTGCCCAGCTTCATTGCCTAAGACTAAGCCTAGAATTGGACCCCCACTCCTTGGCTTCTTATTTAAGAAGAACATAAGAACATAAGAACTAGGAGCAGGAGTAGGCAGTTCAGCCCCTCGAGCCTGCCCCACCATTCAATACGATTATGGTTGATCTCATTTCGGCCTCAACTCCAACTTCTTGCCCTCTCCCCATAACCTTTCAACCTGTTGCTAATTAAAAATCTGTCTATCTCCTCCTTAAATTTATTCAGCGTCCCGGCATCCACTACACTCTGAATTCTACAGATTCACGACCCTTTGAGAAAAGTAATTCCTCCTCATCTCTGATTTAAATCTACCACCCCTTAACCTAAAACTATGGCCTCTCATTCTAGAATGCCCCACAAGGGGAAACATCTGCTCCACGTCTACTTTGTCTATCCCCTTTAGCATCTTATATACCTCAATTAGATCTCCTCTCATCCTTCTAAACTCTAGCGAGTATAGGCCTAAACTGCTCAATCTCTCCTCATAAGACAAGCCCCACATCTCTGGAATCAATCTAGTGAACCTCCTCTGAACCGCCTCCAATGCAACTACATCCTTCCTCAAGTAAGGGGACCAAAACTGTGCACAGTACTCCAGGTGCAGTCTCACCAATACCTTGTACAGTTACAACAACACTTCCCTATTTTTATACTCTATTCCTTTAGCAATAAATGCGAAAGTTCCATGTATTCTTATTACCTGCTGTACCTGCATACTAGCTTTCAGCGATTCATGCACAAGGACACCCAGATCCCTCTGCACTGAAACGTTCTGAAGTTTCTCTCCATTTAAATAATAAGTCGCCTTTTTATTCTTCTGACCAAAATGGATAACCTCACACTTATCCACATTAAACTCCTTCTGCCAAATTTTGGCCCATTTACCTAACCTGTCCATATCCATTTGTAAATTTCTCATTTCTTCATTGCAACTTACTTTCCCAACTATTTTAGTGTCATCTGCAAATTTAGCTACACCACCCTCTATCCCTGAATCCAAGTCATTAATATAGATTGTAAATAGTTGGGGCCCAAGAACCAAACCCTGTGGCACCTCACTAGTTACAGCTCGCCATCCAGAAAAAGACCCATTTATCCTGACTCTCTGCTTTCTGTTGGTTAGCCAATCCTCTATCCAAGCTAATATATTACCCCTAACTCCGTGTGAGCTTATCTTGTGTATTAATTTTTTGTGCAGCACCTTATCAAAGGCCTTCTGGAAGTCCAGATATACTACATCTACAGGATCCCCATTATCCACTTTGCTTGTCACATCTTCAAAGAACTCTAGCAAATTAGTCAAACACAATTTACTCTTCATAATGGATTCCAACAATTTCCCAATGACAGACGTTAAACTAACTGGTCTATTGTTTCTTACTTTCTGCCTCCCCCACTTTTTGAATAAGGGCGTTATATTAACATTTTTCCAATCCACTGGAACCTTTCCAGAATCCAGGGAATTTTGGAATATTATAGCCAATGCATCCACTATCTCCGCTGCCACTTCCTTTAAGACCCAGGGATGTAGGCCATCAGTTCCTGAGGACTTGTCACCCTTTAATCCCAATAGTTTGCTCAGTACTTTTTCTCTAGTGATGGTGATTGTTCTAAGTTCCTCCTTCTCTATACCCTCTGCTCTACCTGTTACTATTGTGGTGGTACTAGTATCCTCCACGGTGAAAACTGAGGCAAAATATTGATTAAGCATCTCTGCCATTTCTGTGTTCCCCATTATTATCTCTCCAGTCTCATCCTCCAAGGGACCAACATTCACTTTAGCTATTCTCTTTCCTTTTATATACTTGTGGAAGCTTTGCTATCAGTTTTTACATTTTGCGCTAGTTTTCCTTCATAATTTACCTTTGCTCTTTTTACTATTTTTTTAGTAACCCTTTGTTGATCTTTAAAAGTTTCCCAATCTTCCAGTCTGCCAGTGAACTTTGCAATTTGGTATGCCTTAGTTTTTGCCTTTATGTCATCTTTAACTTCCTTGCTTAGCCATAGATGCTTTTTCCCCCTCTTACCCTCTTTCTTCCTCTTTGGAATATATTTTACTTGGGAGGAATTGACTATCTCCTTAAATATCTGCCACTGTTCATCAACTCTCTTACCTTGTAGTCTTCCTGCACTGTCCACTGGAGCTAAATCTACCCTCTAGCCCATGTAGTTACCTTTGTTTAACTCCTGAACACTAGTGTGGGGCTCAAGTTTCTCACTCTCAAACTGAACTTGAAATTCTAACATGCTATGACCACTCTTCCCTAGAGGATTCTTTTCTATGAGATCATTAATTAATCCCATCTCATTACACTAAACCAAATCCAGAATAGCCCGCTCCTTGGTTGGTTTCACAACATATTGCTCCAAGAAACAATCTCTAATACATCCAACAAGCTTTCCCTCGAGACTACCCTGACCAGTTTGATTAGTCCAGTCTATATGCATATTAAAATCACCCATGATTATTGCCGTGCCCTTCTTACATGCTCCCAGTATTTACTGGTTTATACTGTGCCCTACTGCTGAACTACTGTTTGGGGACCTGTGGATTACTCCCACAGGGACTTCTTTCCCTTGCTATTTCTTATTTCTTCCCAGACTGACTCTACATCTTGCTCTCCAGTGCCTATATCATTCCTCACTATAGCACTGATCTGTTCCTTTACTAACAAAGCTACACCCTCTCCTTTTCCTTCCTGCCTATCTTTCCGAAACACTGAGTACCCTTGGATATTCAACTCCCAAACCTGTTCTCCCTGTAACCACATCCCAGTAATTGCCACCGAATCATACCTATTGGTTTCTATTTGTGCTGTTAACTCATTAGTTTTATTCCGAATGCTACACACATTCAGACACAAAGCCTTTAAGTTTGGCCTATTGTCAATTTTCCCTACTTTTATATGATTCTTTGGTGCAATATGGTGTTCACACACTCTGTCCCTTCCTTTCACTTTCTGGGAACAATCAGCCTCATCACTAAGCTGCACTCTTACCCTTTCCTTAAACTTTGATATTTTATATTTCCATGCAACTGAACTCTCCCCCCCCACACTATTTAGTTTAAAGCCCCATCTACAACCCTAGTTATGCGATTCACCAGGACACTGGCCCCAGCATGATTCAAGTGGAGCCCGTCCGAACGGAATAGCTCCCTCTTTCCTCAATACTGGTGCCAATGTCCCATGAGTTCAAACCCATTTCTCCCGCACCAATCTTTGAGCCTTGCATTTACCTCTTTAATCTTATTGACCCTGTGCCAATTAGCTCGTGGCTCAGGTGGTAATCTGGAAATTATTACCTTCTTGGTTCTGCTTTTTAATTTAGCCCCTAGCTGCTCGTATTCCCTCAGCAGAACCTCTTTCCTCGTTCTACCTATATCGTTGGTACCTGCATGGACCATGACAACTGGATCTTTCCCCTCCCACTCCAAGTTCCTCTGCAGCCCATATGAGATATCCTTAACCCTTGCACCAGGTGGGCAACACAGCCTTCGGGACTCTCGATCATGGCTACAGAGAACAGTATCTATTCCCCTAACTATACTATCTCCGATTACAACTACATTTCTCTTTTCTCCCCCCACTTGAATGGCTCCCTGCACCGTGGGGCTATGGTCAGTTTGTTCATCCTCCCTACTGTCCCCGCTCTCGTCCACACAGGGAGCAAGAATCTCGAACCTGTTGGTTAGGGCAAGGGCTGAGGCTCCTGCAGTGCTACTTCCTGGATCCCTCTACCTGCCTCACTCATAGTCACACCCTCCTGTTCCTGACCACTGGCCAAATTTAAGGTAATTAATCTAAGAGGTGTGACTGTCTCCTGAAACACAGCGTCCAGGTAACTCTCCCCCTCCCTTATGTGTCGCAGTGTCCAAAGCTCAGACTCCAGCTCATCAACTCAGAGCCAGTGTTCCTCAAGCAACCAACATTTGCTGCAGATGTGGTCACTAGGAACCACAATGGGGTCCACCAGCTCCCACATCATGCAGCTACAACACATCGCCTGGCCCTGCATCTCTATTTTATTTAATTAGCTTTTCAATTTGTTTTTAAATTTCTGACTGGTCTTTAGTTTATCAATCTGTAAAATATTTCTCCTATTTACCTTTAATCTGAAAGCAAATTAGAATAGAGGGTCAAAATACACTTTTTAAAATCAACTGGAACTCGCTCTCTCTGCTGAGGTGAAGCTAAAGTGTTAGGCCCCTTTAATCTGAAATCAATTTAGTATAGGTAGTTCAAGCCAGCAGTTACTTACCAACCAATGAACTTATGGTTTTCCTGTGATGTCACTCTTTGTTTTTCCCCACTTGGCGACAGTGACTGGCTAAAGAAGTGTTCTTGAATGCAATTCAAGAATTTTGTGCCCTCTGTGCCTATTACACTGTTCGTATTCCAGTTGAAATTAGGGTAGTTGAAGTCCCCAACTATTATTGCCTATTGTTTTTGCATTCAGAAATTTGTTACATGTTTGTTCTTCTCTCTCCCTCTCACTATTTGGGGGTCTATAGTACACTCCTAGTAGTGTGGCTGCCCCCTTTTTATTTCTGAGCTCAGCCCATATGGCCTCATTTGATGATTCATTCATCTCTCCTACAGCTGTAATTAATTCTTTTACCAATAATGCTAACCCTGACCTTTTTTAGCCCCCTCTCTATCCTGCCTGAAAACCCTATATCCAGGGATGTTGAGCTGCCATTTTTGCCCCTCTTTAAGCCAAGTTTCAGTTATAGCAATGGTATCATGCTGCCATGTGTCTGTCTGTGCCCTCAGCTCATCAGCTTTGTTTGCTGTGCTCCTTACATTTAAATAAATACATTTTAACACCGCCATTTTAAACATTTTAACATGGGGGAAGGAGTCGTCCTGTGGGGGGTTGGTGGGGGGTTGGGGGGGGGGGGGGTGGAAATCAGGGGGGTCAGTGCTATAATTAACCACAAGCTGGAAGTGGTTTTAATTCTTCTAACTGTTTCTGGGTAACAATTGCTATATGGTAGTCGGAACCATCCGAAGTTTGCAAATTAAATTGCATTATCAATGGTTCCCAGTGCAGGGCAATTGTCCATTGGATGTTTGAACTTCCCAGGCAATTGCTGTGCAATTCTTACCTGGGAACTTCCAGGAGGAGTTCCCCAGTGCATCTCCAGTATCCCCCACATACACTGCTCTGCAGCTCAAAAGGTAAACACATGTAAACACTCAACCAGATAACTGAGTCTCCATTATGGCCCTTTTACATTGTTAAACCCATTCCTCTGGGATAATGAAACTGACAAGGCTCTCAGGTAAAGGGAGGTAGAATAGAAGAAAGGCCAGGAACTAACCTCCTTCCCCTTTCCCAAAATCACACACCAAATGCTGCCAGAGGGAGCTCTGTTCCCTGCTCTCAGGGGTCCGAGTGAAAGCCCCTCTCCAAGAAGGCACAGCCACTGAAATGTCAGGTTCTACATATAATGGTTCTCTCCTACCACACTCCCTCTAACACAGGCGCTAAGGTAATAAAAGCGGCCCACCATGTAAAAGAGTGAAAGCTCCCGGTCAAGACCAGAGTGTGAGAGGAGTTCAGCTATCTAACCCTAAACAGGTCTATATTGCACCAACACCAACTTTCATTTATATAGCACCTTGAAATTAGTAAAAGCATCCCCAAGGCACTTCACAGGAGTGTTAAACCAAATCTGACACTGAGGCAAGTAAGGAGATATTAGGACAGATGATCAAAGGCTCGAATCAAAGAGGCTGCTGAAGACATGGGTACCAATGGTGAAACAATTAAAACTCGGGGTGGGCAGGAGGCTGGAATCAGAGGAGCGCAGGGATCTCTGAATGTTGTAGGGATGCAGGAGGTTACAGAGATTGGGAGGGGTGAGGCCATGGAGGGGTCTTAACATATGGATGAGAATTTTAAAATCCAGATGTTTTGGGGCCAAGAGGACAGCTGAAGGGTATGAGGACAGGTCTGGGCTCTACTTAAGGCAACTCCACATTTGCCAGCACTCTCTGGTTAGGGCTCACTCACAATGAATGACCTCTCAGGTGAGTTACTGGGGGTTGCCAGTGCCTGTGAAATTATAACTCCAACTCTGGTCAACGCATCCAGGAAAGGAGGCAAGAAAAGAGAGCATCTATATGGGCTTCAGTCATTTCCTAGTGAGAAAAGCAGCTTCTTTGCAACCAGTCTGGACATTTAGTTTCGAGTGAGTGAATCCTGTTTACTCTGCCCTTCAGACTTGCTAACTAGGCAATTTACTCCCTTCCTGTGGGGACTCATTATCTGCAAACTTTATTCAGGCCTAAGATGCGTTAAACTTCAGGTGAAGCTCAATCATTTATCATAGAATTAGCTCTGGGAAAACAAAACAACTAGCAGGGAAGGAAAACAAATTAATTCACAATTTTATAAACGAGGATTGTGCAAATTACCTGTTGCAGAACACAGCGGGAAGAAAAGGGAATGTGATCTAAATGGGGCAAAGCATCTAACCCTCAAACAGAGAGCTCCTTATTAATGTTAATGTCTGGTGGCACTGGGCTCCCCATTGACAGGGAAAGTAACCAATGCTTCATTTTCCTCCAGTTCAGGCAGGTGGTCAGGCAGCACTATGAACTACATTTGGATCAATTAGCAGGCACAGTTTGAAGAGATTTATCTGCATTGGTCTCTTGTTATTTCCTTTTCTTACTCCTATTGATCCGCTATTCTACTAACAAGATGGGACAGATAGATGCAGATTTTAAGCATCTCTCGAGCATGAGGTTCCTGAGTAAGATCAGAAGAGTCGCCCTGTTAGTCCAAGATATTACAGAGAAAGATCTCGTGTCCCCTCATATCTTTGGGCCTCTGTCCATGTTCGACTGAGCTCTGGCACATTGCGAGAGCTGAAATGATTCAAATTCAGTACTTACTGCTTCTCTTCAGAAAGGAAAGCAGAAAGTGTAATCTCTCAGAAAATGTGACAGTCTCAATGTACAGAGTTAGCAAAAGGACTGAATTAAAATAAGTCTGTTTCTGGAACCAATTCAACCATGTCTGTAAGGGTTTACATGGTGGGGGAGGAGAGAGGAAGGAGGCGGGCGGGGGGTGGGGGGGGGGGGGGGGGGGGGGGAGGGGAGGGTGGGGGTGGGGGTGCCAGAGCAAAATCAGAGTTGGCCAAGGTTGGTCATCCCTGCCAAGGACAACATGTATCACTAAGCTGAGTTATCGACCTCACATATCCCCGATTTTAAAACTGACGTTTTTTTCTCAACTCCAGCTCCCTATGAGGTGTAGGCATTAATTATTCAGGTATTCCGACAGCAGTTTCAACCACTCGACTCCACAACCTCGTACCCAGCTTATACCTCCCCACCTGCTCTTCTGGGAAGCACAAGTAACATTTGTGCCACACAACTGCCAGGCAATGGTCATCTCCAACAACAGATAACTTAACCATCTCCCATTGATGTTCAAGGACATTACCATCGTTGCATCCCCCACTATTAACATCCTGGGGGTTACCATTGACCAGAAACTGAACTGGACTAGCCATATAAATACTGTGGCTACAAGAGTAGGTCAGAGGCTGAGAATTTTGCAGCGAGTAACTCACCTTCTGACTACCCAAAGCCAGTCCACCATCTACAAGGCACAAGTCAGGAGTGTGATGGAATACTCTCCACTCACCTGGATGAGTGCGGTTCCAAAACACACAAGAAGCTCAACATCATCCAGGACAAGGCACCCATCCACCACCTTCAACATCCACCCCCTCCACCACTGATGCAGAGTGGCAGCAGTGTGTACCATTTACAAGATGCACTGCAGGAACTCACCAAGGCTCTCTCAATACCACCTTCCAAACCCACAACCGCTACCACCTAGAAGGACAAGGGCAACAGACACATGGGAACACCATTACCTGGAAGTTCCCCTCCAAGCCACTCACCATGCTGACTGAGAATTATATTCTCTTCACTGTTGCTGAGTCAAAAACCTGGAACTCCCTTCCAAACAGCACTCTGGGTGTACCAATACTACATGGACTGCAGCGGTTCAAAAAGGCAGCTCAGTACCACATTTTCAAGGACAATTAGAGTTGGGCAATAAAAATACTTGCCTAGCCAGCTATGTCCACATACCATGAAAGGATAAACAAAAATATCATGAGGGCACCTGTGTGGGCTGGCAACCTAGCTTTAAGTTTACAATCATCACAGTAACCATGGCGGTGTCCAAACAGGACAAATAACTGGACACACCCCGACACTCACCAAACACAAGCTCGGTCAGATCCCAATCTACAAGCTTGGTTTCTTGCTTCACATTTCATCAGGTCAACCTCTTCCCTTAACCCATGAGTTAATCTCTGTTCCCAGAAACATTAACTCCAAAGCTCACTTCTATAATGTTTCCCCAGACAAAGGAACCTGGTTTCATTCATTGATTGTTGCTCCAATACAAATGGAATGGAATCCCAGAGTAATTAGTTACACTAATTACAATTAATGTTTTCTGTTGCATTAAAGTGACTCCAAGGCCACCTGTCTGTATAGGTTAAGTAGGACATTTATTGCACACACTTCTCCTCTGGGATAAAAACAAAAAAACTGCGGATGCTGGAAATCCAAAACAAAAACAGAATTACCTGGAAAAACTCAGCAGGTCTGGCAGCATCGGCGGAGAAGAAAAGAGTTGACGTTTCGAGTCCTCATGACCCTTCGACAGAACTTGAGTTCGAGTCCAAGAAAGAGTTGAAATATAAGCTGGTTTAAGGTGTGTGTGTGGGGGGTGGAGAGATAGAGAGAGAGAGAGGTGGAGGGGGGGGTGTGGTTGTCGGGACAAACAAGCAGTGATAGAAGCAGATCATCAAAAGATGTCACCAACAACAGAACTAAAGAACACATAGGTGTTAAAGTTGGTGATATTATCTAAACGAATGTGCTAATTAAGAATGGATGGTAGGGCACTCAAGGTATAGCTCTAGTGGGGGTGGGGAGAGCATAAAAGATTTAAAAATAATGGAAATAGGTGGGAAAAGAAAAATCTATATAATTTATTGGAAAAAAACAAAAGGAAGGGGGAAACAGAAAGGGGGTGGGGATGGGGGAGGGAGCTCAAGACCTAAAGTTGTTGAATTCAATATTCAGTCCGGAAGGTTGTAAAGTGCCTAGTCGGAAGATGAGGTGTTGTTCCTCCAGTTTGCGTTGGGCTTCACTGGAACAATGCAGCAAGCCAAAGACAGACATGTGGGCAAGAGAGCAGGGTGGAGTGTTAAAATGGCAAGCGACAGGGAGGTTTGGGTCATTCTTACGGACAGACCGTTCTCCTCTGGGAGTTGGCTAATTAACAGGACCCCTGTGATTGTACATTGCGCTGAGAATCCAGCAGTATAGGATTGGCAAAGACACATGTAGGGGCATCACACAGCACTGTGTTGGATCAGAGTCCTCTATTGGTTCAAGATCTGACCACTGTGTAATTCCCCACCCATTAGAAGTAGATGATAGACCCAATGAATATCTTTCAATTTTTAGAATTCATTCCCTGGACTGTCGGCATCATTGGCAAGCCAATATTTATCGTCCATCCCTTGATATACAACCAAAGGACTTGCTGGACCATTTCAGAGGGCCATTAAATGGCAACCATGCTGGTGTGGGATTAGAGTCAAAACTGGCCCAGAATGGGTAAGACTGGCAGCTTTCCTTCCCTGAAGGACATCAGATCAAACAATTCAATCAATTGAAGGGCATCCTCTGATACTGCCCAGCATGGTTAGGGAGCCTGCGTCTGATTTCCCATTGTCATCTCTCAATTGCACTTAATCCCCAGTGTGAATTAAATGGAGGATGAAAAAGCTACTACATACTTAATTGTTTTATTTTAATGGGCCCTCTCTCTCACCGCAGGGAAGCTGGGATTGCTGATTACTCCAAGCTGCATTTTCTCGTTCACTGTGTGCTGGGAAGCAAGAAAAGGAGCAAGTACAGTGTCAGCTCCCAGCTCCTACCAATCCCCAAACACCCTCCCTCCTCCATGCCCCCTTTCCCTTCCCCTACTCCATCACTGCCCCAGAGCCAGGCCGAGGATGAATGGGCAGAGGAAATAGCAGATCAATGGAGGCTGGTCATAAATGGTCCCCAGGCTGTTTCACGGTACCGTTGAACTCATTGTGCACAGTTTACACAGCATTTATCCAAATGGACCCATAATCTGCCTCAGGGTGAGAGTGTTACCATCAGGGCCAAACTAACACTCGATGGAGGAGGCTTACAACCATTTCCTGAGTATAAACATGGAGTGTTTCCCGCTACAGCAGAATTTAGATATAGGTTCTGCTCAACCAGGCATCTTCAGAATTAACTGGGAGTTGGCTGTGGTTCGGTGGACAGCACTCTGTCTCTAACCAGACGATGGTGTGTTCAAGTCCCACACCAGAGTCCCAAGCACAGAATCCAGCTTGGCAGTCAGAGATGCTGTCTCTCAGATAACCCTGAACCGCTGAACTGAGTCCTGCCAGCCTTCTCAGGTGGATGCAAGGGATCTTGAGATATTATTTCAAAGAAGAGGAGAGGAATTCTCCCCAGCGTCCTGGGTGATATTTATCCTTCAAGCAACATCGCTAAAACAGATTACCTGGTCATTATCTTATTGATGTTCACGGGATCTTACTGTGCACACACTGACAAGCTGCATTTCCTACAACAGTGGCTGCACTTGTGCTTCATTGGCTGTAAAGCGTTTTCAGAGTTTGGAAATGGTGAAACATGTATAAATGCAAATCTCTCCTTAAATGGGAGCAGGCTAATGTGAAACCTTTACTCAATAGCTGGACTCACACAGCAAGAATGTAAATGAGGAGAAATATTTTCGAAAAGCCTGAAGGGTACTTTGTAGGTTTTTAATGCTGCATTCGCCTCCATGGTGGAGGCAAATAAAAAGCACATCAGCCCCACGTCGACTGAGCAGAGAGAGATTAATTAGGACGCCTCACCTCCAGTCCCAAGAGTGTTAATAAGGGGAGTTAACACCTCCTCCATTTAAAAATAAACTGGGTGAAATAGATAGATCCAAGGACAGGACTTGGTTGATTTCTTTTGTGTGTTTTTATTCAGCCTTTGCAAGCAGAGACTCTGCTTTGTTGCCCGAGAGAAATGTTAAGGTTATAAAACCTTCACTGATTATCGATCACTCTGTAGGACTTGTCCAACAGACATCGAATGATTATAAAATGTCCCTCACCCACTAACATAGGCTATATACTGCAACAAGGCTAGGCCATGAGATAGGATCAGAGACATCGACTCTGCATCATTATCATCAGCTGGATAAATATTTAGGGTGAGTGCATTGCTGAGGAGCTTGGCACTTCAATAATAAGTCACACAAAATAACCTTTCCCATTAGTTTGCTTTGGCAATGGACTGCTCAGTGTGAAGACAGGTGCCCATTCAAATCCTGGCAATTTCCCTTTACCCCACACTCCCCCTCCTCCACACACTGCTGTCACTCCACTCTGTCCAACACTGCTGTGTGTACAATACAGAATCAGCAGGATATTTTCCTTGTAATATATTACATCGGGATCCCGTCCTTACTGACCTCGACATTGAACTATAGCTGCTTTCCCAGCCGTGTGAATTAAAAAAAACTAATCAAAATTCTCTTGCTCTATTTGAACCAGTTGTAATAATACGTTTTAACAGTGAGATAATAGCTTTGGCAGAACAAAGTGTTGCCACTGTTCCTGAAACACGTCCTGTGATCTCACAAGATCTGAAGGCAATGGGCTCAGACCCAACTTTGAAGAGTAGAGCAATCACCTGACCAAACTCAGTTACCTGTTTGGGTCCTTTAATGGTTTCTTTTGCCAGCTTTCATTTCAGTTCCCACTTTGTTCTTACCTGCCGAATTCCCAAGGGCTCTGGTCTAGGTTGGAATGTTGTGTCCACGCAGAGGTTGCTGGGAGATGCAGCAGGCAATAGTCCAAACCTCAAATCCACCGGAATATTTTCAGATCAGGGAAATCTCTACAAACCACAGGGTCCATCTGGAAAACCTCACTTCAGTATTCCCAGTAACACAATCTGTGGGGAGGAAATGAAACAGAAGTGTTGAACTGTTCAAGACTTAAAAGAAAGGTCCTTTTACACAAAGTGGTGCCTCTGGGAAAGAGTGACATTCAGCTTCTGCACCAGTCTCCTATACGCTTCACTCACCAACAACTTTCATTTATATAGCACCTTTAACATTGTAAAACATTCCAAGGTGCTGAGCCAGTTAAGGAGACATTAGGATAGGTGAGCTGAAGTCAGTTCTAAAGTGTCTAAAAGGAGATGAGAGCGTTGGAGCCCAGACAACAAAAGGCTCTCCACTATTTCTAGCTCTAAGGCCCTTACAACCGATCTCACGTTCGCCCATTACTCTTATGCTCATCTATATTGGTTCCCAGTTTAGCAACATCTCAATTTTAAACCCCTCATTCTTGTTTTCAAACCATCCCCCACCGCAGCGCCCCCCCAGCCTCCCTCCTCCCTGCCATGCCTTCACCTCTCCTCTATCTCTGTAATCTCCTCCAGCCCCATAATCCTCCAAGTTCTCTGCACTCCTTCAATCCCGGCTACTCGAGCAGCCCTGATTTACCACTGGGGGCCGTACCTTCAGTTACCTTGGCCCTAAGCTCTGGAATTTTCCCCAGCTATAAAAGTCAAGAGGAAGCAGGACAGGGTATGGGGTGGGAGGGGAGCACTGTGTGAAGAGGCTAGTGGTGGGCTCTCTGCAGCAGCACTGTGTGTGAAACACACTGGTCAGAGTCGAGTCTGCAGCAACAGAGATTAAAATCACAGCTAATAGACTGCTGGCCCCCTCTGGAAATATCATTCACCGCATTTTAGAATTTTGAGCTCTGCATTATCAGAGATTTTATACAAGTAATCTTGAGGCTTATGAATGAAAAATGAGTCTCTTTGTGGAAGGTTCTGTTGCAGAATCAAGCTGAGCTTGGGTGTTATTTATCAAAGAGAGCTCGGATCAGAGAAGAGAAATAAAAATATCCTGTGAGCTTTGATTACAGTGTGTATAAAAGGGAGATGATAAATCGCGGAGGAGCTGCCTGTTACAGGGACAGCTGTCGTACTGTGGACTGGTGTCATTAACCCATTAGGAGTTTTCTGACATACACACTGGGGAATATTTTAACCAGACACCTCACTTACTACCTACTCCCACCCCAGTAAGAATCTGGAGGATTAGAATGGCCATCGTTGAAATGACCATCGTAAATGATATAAAGGTGTCAGGGGATAGTGGGGGGAAATGGAGTGGAGGGAGATGATCAGCCATGGTCTGTTTGAATGGTGCAGCAGGTTCAACTGGTCAAATGGCCTATTCTTACTCCTATGTTCCTATGTTTTAGACCCTGCCCAATGGGGTTTATGAAGGGCATAAGTATATGAGGGCATAAAATGGGTGGCCAATCTGATCTGGATATATCCCGCCAGGCAGGGCAAGTCATACAAGCACCTGAAACTCAACACTGAAGCTCTGACAAGGGCTCTGCAGGCCCAAAGACTACAGGAACTCTACAGAGATAAAAACAAAAAAACTGCGGATGCTGGAAATCCAAAACAAAAACAGAATTACCTGGAAAAACTCAGCAGGTCTGGCAGCATCGGCGGAGAAGAAAAGAGTTGACGTTTTGAGTCCTCATGACCCTTCGACAGAACTTGAGTTCGAGTCCAAGAAAGATTTGAAATATGAGCTGGTTTAAGGTGTGTGTATGGGGGGCAGAGAGATAGAGAGACAGTGGAGGGGGGTGGGGTGGTGTGGTTGTAAGGACAAACAAGCAGTGATAGAAGCAGATCATCAAAAGATGTCAACGACAATAGTACAACAGAACACATAGGTGTTAGAGTTAAAGTTGGTGATATTATCTAAACGAATGTGCTAATTAAGAATGGATGGTAGGGCACTCAAGGTATAGCTCTAGTAGGTTTTTTTTTATATATTATATAATGGAAATAGGTGGGAAAAGGAAAATCTTTATAATTTATTGGAAAAAAAAGGGAAGGGGGAAACAGAAAGGGGGTAGGGATGGGGGAGGGAGCTCACAACCTAAAGTTGTTGAATTCAATATTCAGTCCGGAAGGCTGTAAAGTCCCTAGTCGGAAGATGAGGTGTTGTTCCTCCAGTTTGCGTTGGGCTTCACTGGAACAATGCAGCAAGCCAAGGACAGACATGTGGGCAAGAGAGCAGGGTGGAGTGTTAAAATGGCAAGCGACAGGGAGGTTTGGGTCATTCTTGTGGACAGACCGCAGGTGTTCTGCAAAGCGGTCGCCCAGTTTACGTTTGGTCTCTCCAATGTAGAGGAGACCACATTGGGGGCAACGAATGCAGTAGACTAATTTGGAGGAAATGCAAGTGAAATGCTGCTTCACTTGAAAGGAGTGTTTGGGCCCTTGGACGGTGAGGAGAGAGGAAGTGAAGGGGCAGGTGTTACATCTTTTGCGTGGGCATGGGGTGGTGCCATAGGTGGGGGTTGAGGAGTAGGGGGTGATGGAGGAGTGGACCAGGGTGTCCCAGAGGGAACGATCCCTGTGGAATGCCGATAGGGGGGGGGTGAAGGGAAGATGTGTTTGGTGGTGGCATCATGCTGGAGTTGGCGGAAATGGCAGAGGATGATCCTTTGAATGCGGAGGCTGGTGGGGTGATAAGTGAGGACAAGGGGGACCCTATCATGTTTCTGGGAGGGAGGAGAAGGCGTGAGGGCAGATGCGCGGGAGATGGGCCGGACACGGTTGAGGGCCCTGTCAACGACCGTGGGTGGAAAACCTCGGTTAAGGAAGAAGGAGGACATGTCAGAGGAACTGTTTTTGAATGTAGCATCATCGGAACAGATGCGACGGAGGCGAAGGAACTGAGAGAATGGGGAACTCTACAGGCCCACAGGCTACAGGAGCTCTACAGGCCCAGAGGCTACAGGAGCTCTACAGGCCCAGAGGCTACAGGAACTCTACAGGCCCAGAGGCTACAGGAACTCTACAGGCCCACAGGCTACAGGAACTCTACAGGCCCACAGGCTACAGGAACTCTACAGGCCCACAGGCTACAGGAACTCTACAGGCCCACAGGCTACAGGAACTCTACAGGCCCACAGGCTACAGGAGCTCTACAGGCCCACAGGCTACAGGAGCTCTACAGGCCCACAGGCTACAGGAACTCTACAGGCCCACAGGCTACAGGAACTCTACAGGCCCACAGGCTACAGGAACTCTACAGGCCCACAGGCTACAGGAACTCTACAGGCCCACAGGCTACAGGAACTCTACAGGCCCACAGGCTACAGGAGCTCTACAGGCCCAGAGGCTACAGGAGCTCTACAGGCCCAGAGGCTACAGGAGCTCTACAGGCCCAGAGGCTACAGGAGCTCTACAGGCCCAGAGGCTACAGGAACTCTACAGGCCCAGAGGCTACAGGAACTCTACAGGCCCACAGGCTACAGGAACTCTACAGGCCCACAGGCTACAGGAACTCTACAGGCCCACAGGCTACAGGAACTCTACAGGCCCACAGGCTACAGGAACTCTACAGGCCCACAGGCTACAGGAGCTCTACAGGCCCACAGGCTACAGGAGCTCTACAGGCCCACAGGCTACAGGAACTCTACAGGCCCACAGGCTACAGGAACTCTACAGGCCCACAGGCTACAGGAACTCTACAGGCCCACAGGCTACAGGAACTCTACAGGCCCACAGGCTACAGGAACTCTACAGGCCCACAGGCTACAGGAACTCTACAGGCCCACAGGCTACAGGGACTCTACAGGCCCAGAGGTGTTTGACAGTACACAGCAGCTCCACAGGCTGATTCTGAATGGATAAAGGAAAACATAAAATTCAGTGAAAATTCAACATCGAAACAGATTGCAGATTTAGCAAGATGTGCTACTGTTAATTATGTCATTTTAAAAATATCTTCTCTTATACTGCCTGGTGTCTCATTAGCAGGATCATTTCAATGGATCACACTGCCTTCCTACAGTGACACCAAATACTACATCAACAAGGCTTTGATATTCAACACAAGAGGCCAACACACACAGAGCCTTCTCCAGGCAGAATACAACCCGAACACTCAGCACTCATTAACATTTAGAAATGTTTAGTCAATTTTGCTAATGGTGTAATGAGCAGTTATATACAGGCTGAACCTGTAGCTCCTCCTCCTGCACACTGCAATCCAGGAAAAGGGGAGACATTTTCATAGGTCTTACCAAAGAGTGAGAAGAACAGAGTGTCATAGTTTAAGGGGCTGATTATTTAGGACAGAAATGAGGAGAAATTCCTTCACTGAGAGGGTCGTGAATCTTTGGAATTCTCTATCAAGTGGATGCTCAATTTTGTATACTCAAGACGGAGTTTGATAGATTTTTGGGCATTAAGGCAATGAGGGGATAGGAGGATAGAGCGGGAAGGTGGAGTTAAGGTAGAGGATCAGCCATGATCTTGTTGAATGGTGGAGCAGTCTCAAAGGGCCGAATGGCCTACTCCAACTCCTATTTCTTATGTTATTTTGAATATGACAAAAGCCCTCTCAAGATTAATCAAATGGACTTGGCTTTAAGAGAATTAAGAGAATAAAAAGTTTCTACTTTCAAACATATTTGATTCAATTACTGATAAACTCATTCCCTGTTGGGCATGGGGCTTTACAGTAATGCAACTAGTCCTATTTCTTAAAGGTCACTAGGGTGCATTCTACAACATACAAACCAGTCTGAATATTCTTAGCATCTTGCGCATTCAAACTTTTGGAAAAAATATCTCGTCATTATTCAGCCCATATCCACGCATCTCATCCTTAAGGAACTAGCTTGATCGTAAAAAGTCTACAGCAAACATATCCAAAGGGTTCCTTGTCATTTTCAGCAATGTTCAGGATGATTTCCTTTTCCAAATATCCATCTCTCGGGTGGCATGGCCTCATATACACTCTCTCTCTCTCTCACACTCTATTTTGTATGCTTGGGAGTTAATCCCCAGAGCTCTTTCATTTTCTATTCTTGGTATTTCCTTCAGCTTCACCCTTTCATATTGTGGACTTTCTCCTCATTCCAGCCAACATCATTTGGATACAACAACAACGCACCTTTCAATAGAGAAAAGCATTGCAAAGCACTTTTCCAATTAAACGACATTTTGAAATGATTCCAAAAACACACCCTTCCTTACTAACATGTAAAACAACCTAGGCAAAGTACTGAAAATGTGGGAAATACTCAGAAGGTTTGGCAGCATCTGAGAAGAAAGGAACAGAGTTAACGTTTCAATAAGATGACCTTTACTCAACAAATATTCTGAAAAGAAAGGAGATGGACCTTTACTCTGTATCTAACCCCGTGCTGTACCTGTCCTGGGAGTGTTTGATGGGGACAGTGTAGAGAGAGCTTTACTCTGTATCTAACCCCGTGCTGTACCTGTCCTGGGAGTGCTTGATGGGGACAGTGTAGAGGAAGCTTTACTCTGTATCTAACCCCGTGCTGTACCTGCCCTGGGAGTGTTTGATGGGGACAGTGTAGAGGGAGCTTTACTCTGTATCTAACCCTGTGCTGTACCTGTCCTGGGAGTGTTTGATGGGGACAGTGTGGAGGGAGCTTTACTCTGTATCTAACCCCGTGCTGTACCTGACCTGGGAGTGTTTGATGGGGACAGTGTAGAGGGAGCTTTACTCTGTATCTAACCATGTGCTGTACCTGTCCTGGGAGTGTTTGATGGGGACAGCGTAGAGGGAGGTTTACTCTGTATCTAACCCCGTGCTGTACCTGTCCTGGGAGTGTTTGATGGGGACAGTGTAGAGGGAACTTTACTCTGTATCTAACCCAGTGCTGTCCCTCCCTGGGACTAATGGGGACTAATCCCTGGGATGACAGGATTGTCTTCTGACGAGAGATTGAGGAAACTGGGCCTGCATTCTTGAGAGTTTTGAAGAATGGATGGTGATCTCATTGAAGCTCACAGAATTCTTACAGGGTGTGACAGGGTGGATGTGGATAGGATGTTTCCCCAGGCTGGTGAGTCTAGAATCAGGGGCCACACTCAGAATAAGGGGCAGACTATTTAAGAATGAGATGAGGAGGTATTTCTTCACTCAGATTGGAGACGAATCTTTGGAATTCTCTTTCCCAGAGGGCTGTGGAAACTCAATCACTGAGCATGTTGAAGACAAAAATGGATAGATTTCAGGAGACTAATGACATCAAGGGATATGGGGATAGCACGGGAAAGTGGTGTTGAGGTGGATGATCAGCCATGATCTCACTGGCAGAACAGGCTCGATGGGCCAAATGGCCTACTCCTGTTCCTTTGCAGAGGACAGCAAGACAGTTAGAGGGGGAGAGGGGGGGCAGAGGTCTAGGGGGGGCTTGATACAATTGGCTATATGATTCTGCTACTGTTTGGATCAGGAGGAAGGGCATCGAGTGGGGAATAGAAAGCGTGAGTCCTTCAGACAGGGTCAACATAAGGCCCCTGAATAATTCCCTGTAAAATGATGACTGTGATGGAGAATGATTGATTGTTACTGAATGTGTTCTTATTTTGTGTGCCTCTGCCAGAATGAGTAGCCCAATAGAGATGTTTTCGCTGCCATTTCCAGTTGTTTGTTGACGAAGCCCAAAGTTCGGTTCCACAAGAAGGCAAGGGCCTGACACCTCATTGAAAAAGATTAGGTGGGGTGGAGGGTGAAGGGGGGTGGGGGGGAAGGAGAGGTAGGATGGGGAGAGGGAAAATGTTTCTGTTAATGCCAATACTTTTGGTAACATTATTTCCCAGTTTGAACAAATATGGTGATATTTGTTTGATAAATGCGTGAGCTGAGGTCAATGGGGTCATTAATGCCTGGATCACTGAGACACCTCAATACTTCACTGATATTTCCTCACGTGGTGGGCTATTATAGTCCCAGTGCAATGTTTGCATCTGTTTGTGTTGGATTTTTAATCGTTTTTGGCTTGGCTGCTCCACAGGGAAACACAGCAATAACCAAAATCACTTCTGGGGGCTAAGAGACTGTTTCAATTTCCAGCTGACATTTAAAAGGAATTTTATTTCCTGGAGTTCTCCGTGTAAACTTGCTCGCACACCATCCTATCAACGTGTCATCGGCACTGATTACTCTGGCCTCCGACCAAGCTTATCCATCATCGCCAACCACATGCACACATTCCACCTTCCCTTCAAATAAAAAAAAAATCTGTAAGGACGCGAGGATCTATACAACAATGCCTGAAGCAATAACCTTATAGAGTCCATCCTCTAACTCAGTCAGGCCGTTACAAAAATAATTCGACACCTCAGGAGAATGTTTAGCAACAGTGAAAAACCATTAGACCCAATGAGACTGTCCTTTATATGCAGGCCAATCCCAACCACTTTTTTTCTGCGCTGATGCTGCTGTACCACACTTTTGGAAGTGCTGCCTTTTGGATCAAACGTTAAACTGAGAACCTGTAACGCTCTGTCAGCTGCAGGTGAAAGATCCCAAGGCTCCTATATTGAAGAAGAGCAGGGCAGTTCTCCCCGGTGCCCTGGCCAATATTCACCACTCGAGCAGCATCACTGAAAGCAGATTACCTTGTCATGTATCACACTACTGTTTATGGGAACTTGCTGTGCACAAACTGCGGACGGTGATGACTGATAAACCTGGTCGGAGGCCAGAGTAATCAGAGTGCCGATGACAATTTGATGGGATGTCGTTACATTACAACAATGGCTGCGCTTCAAAATGCTTCATTCGCTGTGAAGCACTTTGGGACATCCTGTGGTCATGAATGGCGCTATATAAATGCAAGTCTTTTTCTCACCTTCTTCCTTGACTTGTGCTTCCTTCAGAAATCCAGCTGCTTCGTGAAAACATTTGCAATTCATTTGACTTGAGCAATGGGTTTCTTATTTTATTACTGAAACCTGGGCTTCAATCCAGTACTGACGGACTAGAAAGCCTTTTCTCTTTTCTAATAAGCACCCTAAGTGAAATGGGTTTGACCAGAATGGGATACCTTTCAAGCTTGGTGCACAATGTTGGTGTAGAATGGAGGATACTTTAGTTTCTCTCAGAATGTCCCGCCCCTAACCTGGAATGTCTGAGGGATCACAAGATAAGGGCCCAAAACAGGGGAAATGGAATCAGCTATGATCCAGCTGAATCATGGAGCAGATTGAAGGGCCTCCTCCTATTCCCATGTTCCTGCTGTTGACACTGTGACTCCATTCTCCAACCCCAGTGACCTTGATAAACAGAACACATAGGAAGAAGGAATGATTCAGACTATTTGTGTCTAATTGCTCTTGGAATTATCGAAATTTACAGCATGGAATGAGGCCATTCAGCCCACTGTATCCATGCCAGCCCACAAGGAGCCATTGGTCAGTAGTCTTGAGGGTTACAGCACTTCAGGTGCAAATCCAAGTACTTTTTAATTATTATGGTGGTTTCTACCCCTTTCAGGCACTCAGTTCCAGATCCCCACCACCCTCAGGGTGAAAAGCTTTCCCCTCTAAACCATATCCTCTTGCCCTAAATCTCTGCCCCCTGGTTACGGATCCTCTAACCAAGCAGAATTGGGCATCCGCTTTAACTAGACCCCTCATCGTTTTATACAATTCAATTATGTTTGCGCTCAGCCTCTGACCTGTCCAAAAAGCAAAATACTGAAATAAAAACAGGAAATACTGGAGATCCTCCTCAGCAGATCAAGCAGCATCCCTGGAGAGAAATAGAGTTAACGTTCAAGGTCGATTACCTAATCTACCCAATCTTTCCTCACCATAAATGCTGGCCTAGCCAGCGACACCCACACCTCACGAACAAATAATAAAAAAAATAAACAAATTCTCCAGTCCAGGCAACATCCTTGTAAATTTTTTCTGTACCACCTCTAGTGGAACCACATTCTTCCTATAGTTTCCCATCGAACTATTCCACGGGTCTGTTAGCCTTTGAGGGAAAACGTTCTTTCTGACTTGTGCTGAATTGCACACTTTCACAATTTATTTCATGATTCAACCCTTCAGCACAGTTAGTTTTCTTTGGATCAACTTGATCAGTGCTGTTTATATTTTGAGGACTTCAATGAGGTCAGCTCATTCTTTCTGCTCCCCCTCCCGGTGCAGACTCAGGTTTCCGGACTGAGTTATTGCGCGGACATCAATCCCTATATCTCTGGGGATTCATCTGTTCCACTTGAAACTGAGACCAAATGGTCTCCCCTTCTTTTCCAGAAAAAGCTAACATTCTGGAGGCTGTCCCTCATGCTATTGCTTGCTGCTGGAGACACTTCATCTGTGAGTCCTTCCTACAGGAGCCATCAGCAGCTGAATGATAACCCCAGGGGTTGGTAACGTCCCCTCATCGGCAGGTGCCACCCCGTAGGATGAAAAATTCTGCTCCATGAAAAGCTGATTCCAATGATCAATAACACCAATAAACACACAGAAAGGAAACATTGAGACTGCTACATATAGGAGTCAGATTGAAAACAAGCAAAGGAAACAGAGAAAATAAATTACACAAAAACGTTACCCTGCCCTTGTAGGTCTGTATGTTAATAAAACATGGGGGTGCCCAGAATGGGCCAGAATTGAACAGTGACCTTCAACACTGTCCTGAGGCAGTGGGTTCACGGCTGTCAACTTCCTCGAAGAGCATCTTTGGTTGCACTAACTGCAACGCGGCTTCATTCACTTTATTATAAAAATCACTCGTTACAATTTCATCCCCATATAGAATCTGCAACAACTTCTAAAGGGCAACAAGTGCCAAATTTGCCAACGATATTCCACATCCCAATAATGAACAAAAGCAACGAAGGTTAGCGCGTGTAGAAGAAAGGTATTTCAATGCATTGTGTCCATGCCAGATATCTGTCCATTCAATCATTTTTTTGTTCATTCATGAGATGTGGGCAGCACTGGCTAGGGCAGCATTTATTACCCATCCCTAATTGCCTTTGAGAAGGTGGTGCTGATCTGCCTCCTTGGACATCTGGATTGACACTGCCGGAACATGGAATGGACCCAGACTCTCTGAACTCAACTCCTACAGAATCTTTCTTACCAACAGTTTGAGGGGAGCTTTATCCCATGCCCAGGGATTGATTGTGAACTCACCAAGGGAACTGTGATGATACTTATTCCCAGGGCCGGGGCTGTGCATCAGGATGATGCAGTGAATTAACCTCCGTCAGTTTGGATCATCAGTTTATCTTCTGAAAGGGGTGTGGTCCCTCTGACTGATGGATCAGCCACATGTTACCAATCACCAGACATCGTTTCCAATTTACTGGCACAATACAAGATAGTGAAATAAAATGAATCACTCAAACTCAGCACCGTGTCTACCTGCAGCTTAATAAGATCCGAGATGTTCATCAATCTGTCTTACTGACAGTTCCTCACCATTGCTTAATTTCAGTATCTCCATATCTGTCAATCATTGATTCTCAATGGAATTTCTGTGTAAACCCTGGCCCCCAAACAGAGCATCAAGTGCAAGGCACCTCAATCTACCCAGAACTGGGTCTCTGACTTCAGCTAAAACCAAAAAATCGAAATGCAGAGAGGAATTGGATCAGGGCAGAGGATGGGGCTGGACTGGGGAGTGGGGGTGGGAGGTGGTGGGGGTGGGGGGGGAAGGAATGGAGTTTTGAGATTGGGGTTAGGAGGCAGAGCAGGAGGAAATGGGGCTGGAGACTGAGCAGAGAATGGGACAGAGTGAGAGAGGTTAACAGGGTGGAGGGGTATCAGATTGGCAGTGACGAGGAGACAGGAACATGTTATTACGGGGCACTGGACGGGGACAGAAGTTGGCCCCTATAGTGGAAGCAGATGTTCCCTATGATGAGAGACAAGAGAAGCTGTAATTGTTCAGAGCAGTTAAAGATGTTAGGTCCCCATGACATGAAAAGAAATCTAAACCTTTATTCTTTTATTTATTTATTATTTTTTAAACCTTTCTGCTGAACCAAAAAGATGGCTGCTACAAGTCACACGACCACAGAGTTGGCCCTTTGTTCACCAGAAGTTCCAAAACAAAAGGATTCCTCTGTCAGCTTGTGGAATCTCACACCTCATTGTACAGACCCCTTGAAATCAATGAAAGCAGAGGAAGCGCAGATGAACTGGTTCCCCAATCTGAACTATCACAAAAGAGAGAGAGGTCAAAACTCATTGTACCAGAAGAGATGCTAATAGCCACTTCATCTCTCTCCTAAGGGAACTCTGGCTAGAAGCACAGAAACTGATGATTAAACTGCAATTAACCATTAATGGACCATGTCACATCACCCAAGCCTCTGGTCTTTTGGGCAGTTTTAACATTACAACTTTGGCCTCACAGACAGTCTGCTGTTTAACATCTGCTGTTGAACACCAAGAAGCAGAATTCTAGGCTGATCAACAGCCTGCTCCTCGAAGCCGGCTCTGCTGGAAGGTTTCCTATCATCATCTGCAGAACTGATCCAGTCAATGTGTACCAACCTCGTCTTGCAGTGTCAGCACCAACTATAAAGAAAACTCTACAATTCTAATCTTCAGCCAGCTGAGCTCGAGCTCCTACATGAAAAGGAACAGCCCCTGGACCTTGATTTCTCGGACTCTGGAAATCACGTGAACGAATGTTCATTTCTGTGGCTCCTGTACTGTTGCTATCCAATGGGTATGAGGGGGGTGTGTTTGTCTGCACATGCATGCGGGGGTGTGTGTATGGGGGGGGGGTAGGGATGGTATGTGTCTGTGCGTGTGGGGTGGGGGTGTGTGTGTGCGCGTGTGTGTGCAGTGGAGCAGGAAGTTGCAAATACTCCTCCCCAGGGTTTTGAATGTGAAATAAACTAACTTTCAGAATTAATCACAAGGCAAGTTTGTGAAAAGTTATTAGTAAATTGGATCACATAATCAAAGAGCTTGGGAAAATACGCCACAGCATACCTTAAAAATAATTCAAAACATCTTCTGCTTACAGACAGTTGCTGTAAGGAAAGAAGTACAGTTTGTTTGTCTCTCTCCTGTGCACAACATTAAGTGGAGATTTAGTGGAGGTGTTCAAAATTATGAAGGCTTTTGAAAGAGTTGATGGGGGGGGAGGATCTGTTTCCAATGGGTGAAGGGGTCAGTGGACAGAGAGCATAGATTTAAGATAATTGGCAAAAGCAACCAGAGGTGAGATGAGGAGGACTTGTTTATTGGGTGAGTAGTTGTGCTTTATGATTCTATAATTGGTTGTGCTATGTGATTCCAAGTGATTCTATAAGTAGTTGTGCTATATGATACTTCTAGTATTTGGTGCTGTGAGATTCTATAAGTAGTTTTGCTTTATGATTCTATAATAAGTTGTGCTCTGTGATTCTATAAGATTCCATATGGTTCTATAAGCCTGTAGCACTTACAATAAAATCACCAACATATCCACCAGCAAATCATTTGGCCCAATCACTGGGACAAAGCACCCTGCTTGATTGGCACCCCATCCACTACCTTCAACATTCACTCACCCCACCAGCAACGCACAGTAGCAGCAGTGTGTACCATCTACAAGATGCACTGCAGGAACTCACCAAGGTTCCTTAGATAGCACCTAGCAAACCCACAACCGCTACCACCTAGAAGGACAAGGGCAGCAGACACATGGGAACACCACCACCTGGAAGTTCCTCTCTAAGCCATTCACCATCCTGATTTGGAACTATATCACCATTCCTTCACTGTCACTGGGTCAAAATCCTGGAACTCCCACCCTCACAGCACTGTGGGTGTACCTACACCACATGGACTGCAGCGATTCAAAAAGCAGCTCACTGCCACCTTCTCAAGGGCCACTAGGGATGGATAACAAATGCTGGCCTAGGCAACGAAGCTCACATCCCATGAACAAATTGATAAAAAAAAGCTCTCTACAGACCAGATGAACCAGGCAATAGGTGGAATTGGCCTTTCATTTGATCTGAGTAAAGTCTATTTAATCAGCAAACATAATCAGTTTAAATAGCACACCACAGCATACAAACCCTTAAAAAAACTCTATGAACTACAGTAAACAGAATTCATCATCAAACCTGCAGCAAAGTCCTCTGCTAAAAGCAGGATAGCTTCTCCAGAAATATGAAGCTCATGAAGGATAGTTAAAAAATTAAAATTCTGTAAATAAAATCAGTCCTAGTTATTTACAGTAGTGCAGTTTCCACACATAACTAATGGGAAATATCAGCCTCTATATGCACCAGCTTGTTAATGCAAATGCAGTTTCCATGAACTGCCAATAGGTGCCACTAGTTACACCACACATTGCTCTATTGTACAGGATGTGCTATATGAAGTGGTGATATCTAGAGTGTTAGCACTGCAACACCTCCTCATTATTAGTTTGGATTTCCTGCATCTTGCAGTTTGTATGCAGATTTTGCCAGCATCGGATAGCATCAGCTGCCTCTGGGAGCTGAGTTTGGCTATAGTTCGGATACAGAATGGCGGCTTCAGTTTGTTTGCGAGTTGGCAATGTGGAAGGTTAAGCACAGGCTTCAAATACAGCCCACGTGAAGGTGTATCTCACTGATGAGGATTGTCAGCTTGGCTCAGTAGTAGCACTCTCACCACTCTGGAGATTAGGGCACACAACTGAAGTGACACTTCAGGAGCAGTACTGATGAATGCTGTACTGTCAGAGGTTTAAACCGAGGTGAGTAGAATAAAACTCCCGTGCTACTATTTGCAGAGCAGGAGAACTCTCCAGGTGTCCTGCTCAACATTCCTCCCTCAGCCAACTCCAGTAAAACATAGATTGGCTGGTCATCTATCTCATTGCTATCTATGGGGTTTGCTGCGCACAGGTCGGTTCTGTGTTTCCCTACAAAACAGCAGTGACTACACTTCAAAATTAATTCATTGGCTGTGAGCGCTGAAACCTGCAAGAACTGGAAGCTGCAGAGAAATACAAGATTTTCATTCTTATGCGACCCTCGCAGTCGGTTGTACAGTGACTTTTCAGGTCTAGTATCTGGGTTCCAAATGCATTTTTAAAAGAGGCAGCAGTGCCAACTGATGTATTTTGACCAAGCTTTTAGAGAATTAGAAAATAGAGAGAGAAAAAGGATTGAATCAGGCACTTTGTAACAAAAAAAGTCACTGCCAATTAACCAGTACATTTCTCGTCTCCCTCCTTACTCTTCTCAATCTTAATGGTGTCCTGCACTTTAGACCTTGGCTGGCTGTTTAGGTTACACAATAATTCCAAGTGAATGTGAGTGCAAAGACTTAAATACTGTGCTCTGTTGCCTCAGTGCAAACAATTACCTATAGATTTGCCAACAGTCCCAGCTCTCAGCTGCTAATGACAGGAGTACAAACCTTCTGTTTGATAGGAGTGCCCAGGGAATGAAGTAATCACCTGTCTCTACTGGAAGGACCAGATTGTTCAGATGGCCACACACCCACTAGAGACACTGTGCAACAAACCAAATACAGGCACAGGAAGTGACTACAGCAGAAAGCAGACTCACTCAGCATCTAACCTTCAGTTCCAATTCACCTGCCCACTTCATGTTGCACAGACCTCATTCATGCTCCATGTTGATGACAGAGCAAACTAGCTACATCTATTAGGATC
The DNA here is from genome assembly GCF_017639515.1 of Carcharodon carcharias. NCBI lineage: Eukaryota > Metazoa > Chordata > Chondrichthyes > Lamniformes > Lamnidae > Carcharodon > Carcharodon carcharias. Next base: position 3,543,615 of record NC_054498.1, read on the forward strand.
GATTTAAGATGGGGAGAGGAAGAAAAAAGCCACCAAGGCCAATAGAAGGAAGCAACAATAATTCGTAACAAATGACATCTTTCCTGTGCTTTTGTTTTCATCCACCTTGTCTTACTAACCAAAATGAAATAACTTGGGATGAGAGTGAATGTGAGGTTTGAGCAAGAGGCTGGGTTTTTGTCATGGTACCGTGAGGGAAGTGCCACCGAATACTGCTCAAGCTCAATCTGAACATATTGAATTATTCAGAAATAATCCATATTCCCTACCCACCCCAAAAAATAGAGGCCAGGGTTTTTCAGCCCTGTCAGTGGCGGACATCGTCATGGGCAGCATGGGAATATTTGTAGAGCGGCCAAGATGATGCTCACAATTGGCAGACTGGCGAATCCAGGATTATGTTTCTCACTCGTGATTAGTCATGAAGTAGACTGTGATTTGGAGGCACTTCTCCTAGCTTTTGGTGTAGCTGCTTGAGGGGCTATTTCTCTGACTGTCTCCTGTTGTAAGATGGTTATGATTTAGCTATTAATGCAGTGCTAGCGACACAGGATGATGATGTCCTGGTCTCTGATGGAGCCGGGTGGAGTCGCCGAAATGGACATCTGCGTTCCTGGGCTGTGAGCCTCAAACAGCAGCAAGAAATCAGACCCTGACAGATCAATTAAGGAGGCAAATTTGTCAATGAGAGTGTTCAATGTGGCCAAGCTTGAGGTCATCCTATATGGACCAAAGAAAGATAAATCAAATATTTTCCTAATGGTGAGAAACCAGAAACTGGGTGAGCAGAGAGGTTTGGGAATTGAAGTAGATAAGATTGTTAGAAGATATAAAGAGTGATTAAAAATGAGCAATGGAATGTTGGCGTTTATCTCAATGGGACTGATATACAAAAGGGAGGAGATTATTGTATAGAGCTTGGGCTAACTGAAGTAACTGAGTTCAGTTCTGGCCACCTCACCTCAGGAAGGTTATACTGACTTTGGAAGGAGCTGCACAGATCCACCAGAATGACACCAGGACTGAAAGGGTTAAAGTATTAATTCAGATCGCAGATACTTGGCTTGTTTCCCTGAATTTAGAAGATTAAGAAGCGACCTTAAGGGGAGGCAATAGCGTAGTGCTGGACTAGTAATCCAGAGACCCAGGGCAATGCTCCGGGGACACAGGTTCGAATCCCACCACAGCAGATGGTGGAATTTGAATTCAATAAAAATCTGGAATTAAAGTCTAATGATAACTATGGAACCATTGTCAATTGTTGTAAAAACCCAACTGGTTCACTAATGTCCTTTAGAGAAGGAAATCTGTCATCCTTACCTGGTCTGGCCTAATTGTGACTCCAGACCCTTTGACTCTTAAATGCCCTCTAAAATGGCCTAGCAAGCCACTCAATTGTAACAAAGTCACAAAAAAGGAATGAAATGGACCTAGGCACTGGAAACAACAACAGCAAACTTAGCCCTTTTGATGCTGCAAAGTCCTCCTTACTAATGTCTAGGGGCTAGTGCTAAAATTGGGAGAGCTGTCTCACTGACTAGTCAAGCAACCAGCCTGACAGTCATCCTCACAGAGTCATACCTTATAATGTCTCAGACACCACCATCGCCATCCCTGGGTATGTCCTGTCCCACCAGCAGGACAAACCCAGCAGAGGTGACGGCACAGTGGTATACGGTTGGGAGGGAGTTGCCCTGAGAGTCCTCAACATCGACTCCAGACCCCATTAAGTCTCATGGCATCAGGCCAAACATGGGCAATGAAACATCCTGCTGATTACCACGTACCGCCCTCCCTCAGCTGATGAATCAGTGCTCCTCCATGTTGAACATCACTTGGAGGAAGAACTGAGGGTGGCAAGGGCGCAGAATGTACCCTGGATGGAGGACTTCAATGTCCATCACCAAAAGTGGCTCGGTAGCACCACTACTGGCCGAGTCCTAAAGGACGTAGCTGCTAGACTGGGTCTGTGACAGGTGGTGAGGGAACTAACAAGAAGAAAAAACATACTTGATCTCATCCTCACCAACCTATGCAGATGCATCTGTCCATGACAGTATCGTTAGGAGTGACCACCACACAGTCATTGTGGAGACAAAGTCCCACCTTCACATTGAGGATACCCTTCATTGTGTTGTGTGCCGCTACCACTGTGCTAAATAGGATAGATTTCGAACAGATCTAGCAACTCAAGATTGGACACCCATGAGGTGCTGTGGGCCATCAGCAGCAGCAGAATTGTAGTCGAACACAATCTGTAACCTCATGGCCTGACATATTCCCCACTCTACCATTACCATCAAGTCAGGGAATCAACCCTGGTTCAATAAAGAGTGGAGGAGGGCATGCCAAGAGCAGCACTAGGGATACCTAAAAATGAGGTGTCAACCTGGTGAAGATATAACACAGGACTTGCAGCCAAACAGCAGAAGCAGCAAGTGTTAGACAGGGCTAAATGATCCCACAACCAACGGATCGTTTCATACCCTTACGCCCTCACCTCAATGAATTTCGGGCTCGGCATGATACTGAACTCTTCTTCCGCCGTCTTCGTCTCCAGGCTCACTTCTTTGGGCAGGAGTCCTCTCCCAGTTCAACGGATCCTTTTACCCATCTCCAATATTCTCCCTCCACCTGGACCCCTCCCTCTGGATTCTTACCTTCTCTCGATCTTTTCATTGAGAACTGTCGGCGCGACATTAGTCGTCTCAATTTCTCTGCTCCTCTCACCCATTCTAACCTGTCTCTCTCTCAACTTACTGCACTCCATTCTCTCAGGTCCAACCCTGACATTGTCATCAAACCCGCTGACAAGGGTGGTGCTGTTGTTGTCTGGCGCACTGACCTCTACCTCGCGGAGGCTGAGCGTCAACTCGCAGACACTTCCTCCTACCTCTCCCTGGACCATGACCCCACCACTGAACATCAAGCCACTGTTTCCAGGACTGTCACTGACCTCATCTCCTCTGGGGATCTCCCTCCCACAGCTTCCAACCTGATAGTCACCCAACCTCGGACGGCCCGCTTCTATCTCCTACCCAAAATCCACAAACAGAACTGCCCCGGTAGACCGATCGTCTCAGCTTGCTCCTGCCCCACAGAACTCATTTCTCGTTATCTTGACTCCCTTCTCTCTCCCCTTGTCCAGTCCCTTCCCACCTACATCCGTCATTCCTCTGACACCTTACGTCACATCAACAATTTCCAGTTCCCTGGCCCCTACCGCTTCCTCTTCACCATGGACGTCCAATCCCTCTACACCTCCATCCCCCACCAGGATGGTCTGAGGGCCCTTAGCTTCTTCCTCGAACAGAGGCCCGAACAATCCCCATCCACCACTACTCTCCTCCGTCTGGCTGAACTTGTTCTCACGCTGAACAATTTCTCCTTCAACTCCTCTCACTTCCTCCAAATAAAAGGTGTGGCTATGGGTACCCGCATGGGCCCCAGCTATGCCTGTCTCTTTATGGGGTATGTGGAACATTCCTTGTTGCAGTCATACTCCGGCCCCCTTCCACAACTCTTTCTCCGGTACATCGATGATTATTTCGGTGCCGCTTCATGCTCTCGTCAGGACTTGGAAAAATTTATTAATTTTGCTTCCAATCTCCACCCCTCCATCATTTTCACGTGGTCCATCTCTGACACTTCCCTTCCCTTCCTTGACCTCTCTGTCTCAATCTCTGGTGATAGACTGTCCACCAATATCCATTACAAACCCACCGACTCCCACAGCTATCTCGACTACAGCTCCTCACACCCCACTTCCTGTAAGGACTCCATCCCATTCTCTCAGTTCCTTCGCCTCCGTCGCATCTGTTCCGATGATGCTACATTCAAAAACAGTTCCTCTGACATGTCCTCCTTCTTCCTTAACCGAGGTTTTCCACCCACGGTCGTTGACAGGGCCCTCAACCGTGTCCGGCCCATCTCCCGCGCATCCGCCCTCACTCCTTCTCCTCCCTCCCAGAAACATGATAGGGTCCCCCTTGTCCTCACTTATCACCCCACCAGCCTCCGCATTCAAAGGATCATCCTCCGCCATTTCCGCCAACTCCAGCATGATGCCACCACCAAACACATCTTCCCTTCGCCCCCCTTATCGGCATTCCGTAGGGATCGCTCCCTCCGGGACACCCTGGTCCACTCCTCCATCACCCCCTACTCCTCAACCCCCTCCTATGGCACCACCCCATGCCCACGCAAAAGATGCAACACCTGCCCCTTCACTTCCTCTCTCCTCACCGTCCAAGGACCCAAACACTCCTTTCAAGTGAAGCAGCATTTCACTTGCATTTCCCCTAACTTAGTCTACTGCATTCGTTGCTCCCAATGTGGTCTCCTCTACATTGGAGAGACCAAACGTAAGCTGGGTGACCGCTTTGCAGAACACCTGCGGTCTGTCCGCAAGAATGACCCAAACCTCCCTGTCGCTTGCCATTTTAACACTCCACCCTGCTCTCTTGCCCACATGTCTGTCCTTGGCTTGCTGCATTGTTCCAGTGAAGCCCAACGCAAACTGGAGGAACAACACCTCATCTTCCGACTAGGGACTTTACAGCCTTCCGGACTGAATATTGAATTCAACAACTTTAGGTCGTGAGCTCCCTGCCCCATCCCCACCCCCTTTCTGTTTCCCCCTTCTCTTTTTTTTTCCAATAAATTATAAAGATTTTCCTTTTCCCACCTATTTTCATTATTAAAAAAAAACCCACTAGAGCTATACCTTGAGTGCCCTACTATCCATTCTTAATTAGCACATTCGTTTAGATAATATCACCAACTTTAACACCTATGTGTTCTATTGTACTATTGTCATTGACATCTTTTGATGATCTGCTTCTATCACTGCTTGTTTGTCCCTACAACCACACCAACCCCCTCCACCTCTCTGTCTCTCTATCTCTCCGCCCCCCACACACACACCTTAAACCAGCTTATATTTCAGCTCTTTCCTGGACTCGAACTCAAGTTCTGTCGAAGGGTCATGAGGACTCGAAACGTCAACTCTTTTCTTCTCCGCCGATGCTGCCAGACCTGCTGAGTTTTTCCGGATCATATCTAAGCTCTGCAGTCCTGCCATATCCAGTTGTGATTGGTGGAGGATAATTAAACAACTCACTGGAGGAAGAGGCTCTACAGATATCCCATCCTCAATGATGGAGGAGCCCAGCACATCAGTGAAAAAGATAAGGGTGAAGCATTTGCTACAATCTTCTGCCAGAAGTGCCGTGTGGATAATACATCTGAGCCTCCCCCAGAGGTCCCCAGCATCACAAATGCCAGTCTTCAGCCAATTCGATTCACTCCACGTGATATCAAGTAACAGCTGAAGGCACTGGATAGTGCAAAGGCTATGGGCCCTGACAATATTCCAGCAATAGTACTGAAGGCTTGTGCTCCAGAACTTGCCACACCCCTATCCAAGCAGTCCCAGTACAGCTACAACACTGGCATCTACCCGGCTATGTGGAAAATTGCCCAGATATGTCCTTTGGACAAAAAGCAGGACTAATCCAACCCGGCCAATTACCGCCCCATCAGTCTACTCTCCATCACCAGTAAAGTAATGGAAGGGGTCATCAACAGTGTTATCAAGCGGCACTTGCTTAGCAATAACCTGTTCACTGACACCCAGTTTGGTTTCTGCCAGGGTCACTCAGCTCCTGACCTCATTACAGCCTTGGTTCAAACATGGACAAAAGAGCTGAACTCCTGAGATGAGGTGAGAGTGACTGCCCTTGACATCAAGGCCGCATTGACCAAGTGTGGCATCAAGGAACCCTAGCAAAATTGGAGTCAATGGGAATCAAGAGGAAAACCCTCCGCTGTTTGGAATCATACCTAGCACAAAGGAAGAAGGTTGTGGTTGTTGGAGGTCAGTCATCTCAGCTCCAGGACATCACTGCAGGAGTTCCTCAGGTTAGTGTCCTAGGCCCAACCATCTTCAGCTGCTTCATCAATGACCTTCCTTCCATCATAAGGTCAGAAGTGGGGATGTTCGCTGATGTTTGCACAATGTTCAGCACAATTTGCGACTCCTCAGATACTGAAGCAGTCCATACCCAAATGCAGCAAGACCTGTACAATATCCAGGTTTGGGCTGACAAGTGGCAAGTAACATCTGTGACACACAAGTGCCAGGCAATGACCATCTCCAACAAGAGGGAATCTAACCATTGTCCCTTGATGTTCAATGGCATTACCTCACTGAATCCTCCACTATCAACATCCTGGGGGTTACCATTGACCAGAAATTGAACTGGACTAGCCATATAAATACTGTGGCTACAACAGCAGGTCAGAGACTGGGAATTGTGCGAGGAGTAACTCACCTCCTGACTCCCCAAAGCCTGTCCACCCTCTACAAGGCCCAAGTCAGGAGTGTGATGGAATACTCCCCACTTGCCTGGGTGAGTGCAGCTCCCACAACATTCGGGAAGCTTGACACCATCCAGGACAAAGCAGCTGCTTGATTAACACCACATCCACAAACATTCACTCCCTCCACCACCGATGTGCAATCGTAGCAGTGTGTACCATCTACAAGATGCACTGCAGGAATTAACCAGGGTTCCTTCCAAACCCATGACCACTACCATCTAGAAGGACAAGGGGAGTAGATGGATGGGAACATCACCACCTGGAAGTTCCCCTGTAAGTCACTGTCGCTGGGTCAAAATCCTGGAACTCCCTCCCTAACAGCACTGTGGGTGTACCTACACCACGTGGACTGCAGTGGTTCAAGAAGGTAGCTCACCACCACCTTCTCAAGGGCAATTAGGGATGGGCAATAAAGGCTGGGCCAGCCAGCGATGCCCACATCCCATGAATGAATTAAAAAAACCCACCTGATTGAGGTGTTTAAAATGTTGAAAGGATCCAGTAGGGTCAACACAAGGAAGGGGAATCAAGTCAAAGAGATCGAATTAGAGCCAGCCCATTCAGCAGTGAAACCAGGAAGCATGTGTTCCACACAAAGGGTAGCGAAATTCTGGAAATTAATTCCCAAAAATGGTGCAGATACTGGTGTTCAACTGGAGCTTTCAAATCTGAGATTGATTGGTCTTTCTTAGATTAGGGCATCAAGGGATATGCAGCTCGCCAGCACCTTCTCAAGACAATTAGGCATGGGCAATAAATGCTGGCCCAGCCAGCAAAGCTCACATCCTGTAAATGAATAAAAATAAATGGAGTGGAGATACAAACCAGTTACGATTTGATTGAATGCAGACTCGAGCAGCTGAATGGCCTCCTCCTATTCCTATGTTCCTTTAAGTACTGCAGATGGTGAGAGGCTTCTGTGGAAATCTAAAAGCTAGTGTTTCAGTCACCGTTCAGTTTTGCTTTCACCCCACTGGACGTCAGTGCCCCAGGACAAACATCCAGAATTTGCTGAGTGTGTATGTCTCTGACTAGTGAGCAAAGGGCAAGCTCAAGAACTGTACAATCATTGTACAACACATTTCCAGCAGTCAGCTTATTATATCATCCACTGGGGGATTTCAAACCTCCATTGGACGCTGTCTCGAAGCACCTTGTACAAGCTGGCTGGACTTGCAGCACCGGCTGCTCATTAGCACTTCTGCAGCATTGCTCGGTTCAATTAGAACTCTCCTTTATAGCATGCAGCAGGTATAGGCAACAACTCACTCCCATCTGGTAGCGTAGAGCTTGTGTGTGCCTGCTTGTCAGCTCCTGTACATGTCCAGGACACTCATAAAATGAGAAATTCAATATGCACCCAGGACATGCAATGGTCCAGGACAATCAGAGCCAAGATTGTTTTCAGCCCCCTCAAAACAGCTGCTGGAAAACAGCCAGGAACAAACCAGGTACACCACTGAAAACCAAGTACACCACTGAAACCAACCAAACAACCAAACAAACCACACAAACCAGGTACGCCACTGAAAACCAGCTACGCCACTGAAAACCAACCAAACAACCAAATAAACCACACAAACCAGGTACACCACTGAAAACCAGGTACGCCACTGAAAACCAGGTACGCCACTGAAAACCAGGTACGCCACTGAAACCAACTAAACAACCAAACAAACCACACAAACCAGGTACGCCACTGAAACCAACCAAACAACCAAACAAACCACACAAACCAGGTACGCCACTGAAGCTAACAAATCATGGAGGACCAGAGATTAGCAAGCTCCTTTTTAGACCCAAATTCTGAATTCTGGCTGCTGACCCAATTGCCAGAGGAAAGAATTTTTTCCACTTGCTCTATCAAAACCCCCTTATAATTTTAAATGCTTTTAGAGGGTCTCCTCTTAACTTACTCTTCTCTAAGGTGAACAATCCCAATCTCTCCACATAACTGAAGCCCCTCATCTCTGTATCATCCTGGTAAATCTCCTCTGTACCCTCAGGTAGGATATCCTCAGGTAGGTGACCAAAACTGTACGCAATACTCCAGCAGAAAGTTAATCAGACACTTGGAAATAGTTAGCATGACTTCCTTATTGTACTCAATTCCCCAATGTCATGGGGCTCACTGTCTTGAAATCTTCAACAACATCACCCCAAAGCAACAATATTTTTCCAAAGTTTTGATAAGCAGGACTGCCCTTACTCTACTAAAGCACCTATTTAGATTTTCCCTCCATCCCTCTGCAAACTCACATCTCAGCTCCATTCAAGATTGAAGAAAGAATTTTCACATGTTCAGGAAGCTCAACAGCATTCTCAGCTATATGCTTTCTCAAGTATAATTATTGTTGTTTTGAAGACAAATGTGGAAACCAATTTGCACATGGCGGAGTTCCACAAACAGTAATAAAATAAATGCCAGATCATTTGTTGAAGTGATGTTGGTGGATGAGTACTGGCTCCAAGGCATCAGACAGAGCTCCTCTTCTCTTCGAAATAGTGACATGGGAACTTTACAACCGCATGAGAGAGACACACAGTTGTCCTCAACATCTCTTCAGACCCTGCAAGCTTGCTTCTCTCCTTATCTTCCAGTCAAAACAGTATTTCTAGTTCCTAGATGGCATGATGCCTTAAAAGGCATATCACAATATCCCCCTTTCTTTTTAAAGATACTTTCCCTCCCTTCCAAAGAAGTATAACTATTTACAATACATGTTTATTTTTAGTCACCATTACATAGGTGTATAGACCTGAGGAATCTATGAGTCTCTAAAGTATAGACATAGTCTCTAACCTTCAGAAACCAGCATGGACTTCATTACCTTTAAATTGGCACTAACACTCCCTGTGACTGCAGAAAATCAAATTTCAAAGAAATGCATCCAGACCCCTTACATTTTTAAGGCAGAGCTGTGGCCAATGGAGACAGTATGTCTGCAAAGGACAAAAGGGACCCTGACTCCTCTATCAAACACCTCAAGATTCCAGACCTAGATAAATACATCCTTTGTCCAAAGCCCAGGAGAAGTTTTTGGAGGTATGTCATATGACCTCCCCCCAAGCTGCTAGAACCTGTAATATTGACATGTGGAACTGAATGCAGGCAATCTGCCATTTTACCACCTAACAGGTAGCAGCAGAAAGAGCCTGATCCTCATCTAAACTGTATACTACTGGAACATCGGAATCCCTGTATCTGTGCCTATGTATCAGCAAGCTGCGTTTGCAACACTCTCCAATGGTGCCATGTAGCATGATCTAAGGCTATTCATTATGCTGTACCTGCACTTAATCTCATTGTTATGCTGTTTTACCACCACTGACCACCATGTTGTGTCTTTATAATGATGTAACAGCACCAATCAAGAGATTGGATAAACATGTTGTGGGTTCATTTATTCAGACTAGGCACATGAGATATATACATGGATATAAATCTTAAAGACATCAGCAGTAGAGCTGTCTGTGCTGTGTTCTGCTCACATGCCAAAGTGAAACAGAGTGGATCATATGACACATTTCCTTTCTAGTGATGGCATGCTGTTATCCCTTAAAGGCACATTACAACAGGTAACAGTTACAATCTCAAATGGGTATACCACACAAATCACAGCCTGGAACCTTTGTACTGCTAGGACATTGTTAGCTGAGACTCCAACCTTGCATGCTCTAATGAATTATTTTCTGGTCTGTCTAAGTACCTCCAGCAGGTAAAAAGGCTACTAGAAAACAGCTAAAAGTCTCTGAATGTAAAACAAGTACCTTCAACTGGACGGAGTTTTGCAGTTGGGTAAAGCTCACTAACTTTTCAACTCTGGAGCCACCATTCAAATCCACTTCACATTGATGGGATGAAAGGTTTCTCCGTCTGCTCACTGTAAAGGGAAATAACTTTGCACAGATTCAGGTCAGTTCCCAAAAGGTATGGTCCACAAACACATGCTAATAGATAATCTCATCCAAGGATTGGGTACAAAATATAAGTGTTCATATTGCTATTGTAGAGAGCACTCGATTGACATTGGGCCTAAAGAACAGTTGGGGAGAGTAGTACAAGCTTACTCTATATCTAACTTTTGCTTTACTGCCCTGGGAGTGTTTGATGGAGACAGTGTAGAGGGAGATTTACTCTATATCTAACTTTTGCTGTACCTGTCCTGGGAGTGTTTGATGGGGACAGTGTAGAGGGAGATTTACTCTGGATCTAACCCCATGCTGTACCTGACCTGAGAGTATTTGATGGGGACAGTGTAGGGGGAACTTTACTCTGTATCTAACCCCATGCTGTACCTGACCTGGAAGTGTTTGATGGGGACAGTGTAGAGGGAGATTTACTCCGTATCTAACACCATGTTGTATCTGACCTGGGAGTGTTTGATGGGGACAGTATAGAGGGAGATTTACTCTGTATCTAAACCCGTGCTGTACCTGTCCTGGAAGTGTTTGATGGGGACAGTGTAGAGGGAACTTTACTCTGTATCTGACCCCATGCTGTACCTGACCTGGGAGTATTTGATGGAGACAGTGTAGAGCGAGATTTACTCTGTATTTAACCCCATGCTGTATCTGTCCTGGGAGTGTTTGATGGGGACAGTGCGGAGGGAGCTCTACTCTGTATCTAACCCCATGCTGTACCTGCCCTGGGAGTGTTTGATGGGGACAGTGCGGAGGGAACTTTACTCTGTATCTAACCCCATGCTGTACCTGACCTGGGAGTGTTTGATGGGGACAATGTAGAGGGAGATTTACTCTGTATTTAACCCCATGCTGTATCTGTCCTGGGAGTGTTTGATGGGGACAGTACGGAGGGAGCTCTACTCTGTATCTAACCCCGTGCTGTATCTGTCCTGGGAGTGTTTGATTGAGACAGTGTATCGGAAACTTGAAACCATAATCCGGGTCAACACTCCTTGCACTCTTTCAGAATAGACACTAAACCTAGACACCGTCTCCCATCTCAGGTGGACATAAAAGATCGCATGGCATTATTTCAAGTAGGAACAGGGAAGTTCTCCATGCTGCCCTGGCCAATACTTATCCCTCACCAACATTACTAAACACAAATTGATTATCAGGTCATTATTGCATTGATATTCGTAGGATCTTGCTGAGCACAAATTGACTGCTGTGTTTCACACAATACAACAGTGACTATATTTCAAAAGTACTTCATTGGCTGTAAAGCACTTTGGGCTTTCCTGGGGATCTGAAAGGCTCTATAGAAATGAAAGACTAACTTTCTTTCCATTGTTGGATTATAAACGATGGCCCAATTGAGATCTAACAACTTGACTTGGACAAGTGTTCAAAGCTGAGTCATCCCTGCTCTGCATGGTCCTGTTTCAAACTGCACATCGCCTGTATCAACCCAACCAGCGAGTAAACTGTGGAATGCTTCCAATAGAAAATTCATCAACAATTTGTGTATGTAAATTAATATAATGGAACCTCAGAAACACTGCCTGCGTCACAAAAAGCTGCACAGTAACAGAATGAAGGGAATAAATAGAGAAAATACTGCGAACACTCAGCAGGTCAGGAAGCATCTGTGGAGAGAAAAAGAGAGTTAACATTTTAGATCAATGACCCATTGAGCGTTAGCAGCATTTTCTCTTTCTGTTTCAGATTTCCAATATCCACAGCATGGTGCTTTTGTACAATTAGGGGAATTGGCCTAAAGCATTGCTGAAAGGTTAAGTTTTAAAAGCAGGCTTCTGAGATAGGGGAGGAATGTTACAAAGATTTACAAAGACGGTTGGAAAGTATTGAACCTAGATAGCTGAATGTTGAAAAAGCGATCAACAGCAATCAGAGGGGGAGCTGGGAAATGATGCTGGGAGGGGGTTACACAGCAAGTCAGAGTTGGATGATTGCATATGTTTCATACAGAGTTAAAACAGCAACTTTCCCTCACTCTATCAGAGAATTTAAGATTGAAAGCACTTAAACACAGGTCGTACCTTGTGTTGTAGACAGGATAAATCCTTATTGATTTCTAAGATACCAGGCGTGGTTATGCCAATACCTACACAATACCTGCAGCTTCTCCAGCCCACACTGTTACTGCTAATCCTTTCTTCACTTGAATGAAGCAAAAAACAGATGAAACAATCAATAAGAAGTCAACCTTCAGCAACTTCATCTCTTCAGATCCACTTGTAACTGAAACAACGTTGGAAAACAGTGAAGCTCATTGGGACTTTTAGAAGCGGCTGGAAAATACTTTTCACAGCAACTTCTTCCCTTTGCCCAATTTCCAATTTGGTTCCATTAGTTCTAGGAAGTCATGTTCTGGTCATCATTTAAAAAGATTCTTTCCAACTTCTCCAGTGAGCACTGACTTGTGCTGGTTGTGGGTTTCATTCCTGCACCTCACCCTGGCTGGTTTTCATGTGCGAGCTGGGCTTTGCCAATGCACACTTCAACAGGGTAGGGCATCATACCCAACAACCTTTGCCCCTTTCAATTCATTCCTCCCTTCTCACTAACCCAGGAAACTGAATTCAGTTGTTCAACTCTAAATGCTAATCCACCAAGGTTAGGGATTGGATCAAGAATCCATGTGGGTTAGTGTTACAAGGGACAAAGTCTTTGTCGGCAAAGCAATGGTGGTGGTTGGGGGGGAGGGGAGTCTCCAGCTCATCAGAATAATGCCCATCCAAAATATTCTTGGATGAACTCCATAATATTCCAAAATTTTTGTAAATATGGGACTCAACCAATGACACTTTTTTTTTTAATGTTTGTATCTCCCCTGGAATAAAAACAGAAGATGCTAGAAAAACTCAGCAGGTCTGGCAGCATCTGCGGAGAGAGAAAGAGAGTTAACATTTCGGGTCCGACATGACTCTTCTTCCAATGTTGCATGACCTGCTGAGTTTTTGTAAGGCTGTTTTTATTTCAGATCTCCAGCATCTGCAGTGTTTTGTATCCTTCCTAGTCTTTTTGTCCTTCAAGTGAGAAACCAGTTCTATCACACTCATTAGTGGGGGATTGGTTTAAACATGTGGATACTGAGCTGACTAACCAAATGCCTTCACGTTTTTTGAACGCTTGCTCAGTAACACCAGTGTTATCAAAAGAGCAAACCTTGTATCTCTATAGAGCTTTTTAATGACCTTGGAATATCCAAAATCATTTTACAGCCAATGAAGTATCTTTTGAAGTGTAGTTCCTGTTACGTAGAAAACGTAGCAGCCAATTTGCATACCACAAGCTCCCACAAACTGCAAGTGATACCAATCAGACGATCCTTTTCAGTGATGTAGGTTGAGGGATAAACATTGGCCAGAACACTGGAAAGACCTATAGAGTGGATCATGACCACCAGCAGGAATCCTGGCAGATCTCCAACCTGCACTCCATTAGCTCAGGCACACACAGCCAATTATTGTGGCACCTTAGCTGACACAGGATAAGTTCAGTGCAGACCAGGGTTCAAGGCTGGCATTTTGCAGCTCTGGTCATTTGATAGGCACATTCAGAACAGGATGAGGCCATTCAGGAGCCCCTGGGGCTTGCTCCACCATTCATTTAGATCATGGCCGATCTGCACCTAAATGCCCTCAATTTTCCCACCTTTTCCCCATTACCACTGACAGTTTTATTGCTCGCCACAGCTCCAATTAACCCAGCATCCACAGCCTTTTGGGGGAGAGTGTTCCAGATTTTCACTGCCTTTTGTGAAAACGCACTCTCTGACATCTCTCCTGAATGGCTCAGGCCTAATTTTAAGATTATTTCCCCTTGGTCTGGTTCCCCCACCAGAGAAAATAGTTTCTCTTTATTTATCCTATCTCATCTCTTTAATCATCTTAAACACCACAATGAGATCATCTCATTATCTCCTAGACTCAAGAGAATAGAAACTAATATCAGTACCACACCAGGGAGTATCGTTACCCACTAGACTTTGGGGAATCCTTTGAGAAAGTGTTTGATTCGCATCAAAATGATACAGTTAGGATATATTACACAAATTCTGCACTATATCGAACAAGGGAGAGAATGCATAGCACTGTCAGTGTTTTCTTCTCCCATCCTGTCACACACCTCACATCGATGAGCACAGCGGTGTGCAGACTCTAATGGAAGATTGCACACAAAAACCATAGGACTTTCTAAGCTGCTTGCTCATTGCTTCGGATTGCTGACTGGAATGATAATTCACCACAGCCACATCGAAGCATTATGTTGCTACACTTACAGAGTACAGCATGGAGCTTCATTTTCCTTGTATTGAATCAGTTCACTACATTCTGTTACTGAGTTTGGAGAAAGATGCAAGTGCCATTACTATGGAGAATCTGAGCCATTCATGTGGCAGGGAAACTTTGTTCTCAGGATGTGGGTGCCATTTATTTCCCATCCCAAATTGCCCTTGAGAAGGTGATGGCGAGTTGCTTTCATGAGCCGCTGCAGTCCACGTGCTGATAGCTAGGGAGTTCTGGAATTTTAATCCACCAATGATATTACAACTGGAATGGGAGGAATGTGCAGCTTCTCCAGCCCCACTACGCCATAGATCATACCAAAACTGTAAATATTTTATTCACTCACCAAAATGGCCAATTGTTTACTTTCACTATTGTTAGAACCAGAACTTCTTTCAATAAACTCAGAATGATTGATTCACTATGAACCAAAACTTATTTTCAAAAACACGTTGAAAACAACTGCTTAACATATAATTTGCAATCCAGAAGTGCACACGCACACGCACACACACACACACACACACACACACACACACGCATGACAAAACAAATAGGGTCTTTGCAGAGGTTGGCTTCATATTCATCATATTTGTATTTTGTCCTACCAGGTAGCATTTCTTGTGAATCTGTACTGTATTCCCTCTATCACCTCTATCACTGTGGTACAGGGAGCCATTCAAGTGGGGTGAGGAAATAAGAAAGTTGTAGTTGTAGGGGTCAGTATAATTAGGGGGATAGATACTGTTCTCTGCAGCCGTAAGTGTGAGTCCTGAAGGCTGTGTTGCCTGTACAGTGCCATGGTTAAGGACCTCTCCTCAGGGCTAGAGAGGAATGTGGAGTGGGAGGGGAGGGATCTAATTGTCATCATCCATGTTGGTGCCAACGACATTAATAGAACCAGAAAGGAGGTTCTGCTGAAAGAATTTGAACAATTAGGAGCTAAATTAAAAAAGCAGAACCTCCAAGGTAATAATCTCAGAATTGCTCCCTGAACCACAGGCAAACTGGCATAGGGTAAATAAAGTCAAGGAGTTAATTGCATGGCTCAAAGATTAGTGTGGGAGGAATGAGTTTCAATTCATGGGGTACTGGCACCAGTATTGAGGTAGAAGGGAGCTGTTCCGGTGGGACGGACTTCACTTGAACTGTGCTGGGACCAGTGTCCTGGTGAACTGAATAACTAGAGCAATAGAGAGGGCTTTAAACTAAATGGGGGAGGGGGGATTGGTTCTGGAAAGGGGATATGTAGTCTTACAAAGCAAAAGGACAAGGCAAACTTGCAGGGCAGCTATTTAGGTAATGATGCCCAGAGCGTTGATAGGAAGGGACAGTGTACAAACATCAAAAAAAAAGCAGCAAATAGGGTCAAAAGGGGATAAAAATGGTAAAAAGGCAAAATTGATGGCTCTTTACTTGAAAGCACATAGTATTCGGAACATCATAAATGAATTAATGGCACAAATAGAGATTAATGGGTGATCTTATAGCCATTACGGAGACATGGTTACAAGGAGATCTGGGAACTAAATATCCAGGGGCATGTGACATTTCAAAAGGACCGACAGGAAGGAAAGGGTGGTGGGGTAGCTTTGTTATTACGAGATGGAAAAGTACGATAACAAGAAAGGATCTTGGATGGGAAGATGTAGAATCCATATGGGTGGAGGTAAGAAAGAACAAGGGGAAGACGACACTGGTGGGAATCGTCTATAGGCCCCCTAACAATAGCTATACTGTAGGACAGAGAATAAATCAGGAGATAATGAGGGCATGTAAAAAAGGCAGTACATTAATCATGGTTGGCTTTAATCTTCATGTAGATTGGGAAAATAAAATTGGCAGAGGTAGACATGAGCAAGAATTCATAGAGTGTATTCGGGACAGTTTCCTGGAAGAATATGTTGTGGTTCCAAACAGGAATCAGGCTATTGTGGATCTGTTAATGTGTAATGAGGCAAGTTTAATGAATGATCTGAGAGTAAAGGATCCCTGAGGAAATAGTGACCATAATGTGGTAGAATTTAGCATTCAGTTTGAGAGTGAGAAACCTGGATCAGAAACAACTGCTAAACTTAAATAAGGGTAATTACAATGGAACAAGGGCAGAATTGGCTGGAGCTGACTGGGAAAGCAGTTTAGCAGAAAAGACGGTTGATGAACAATGACGGACTTTCAAGAAAATAGTTCATGACTCTCAACAAGATATATCCCAGTGAGGAAGAAGGATTCAAGGAAGGAAATAAAAGAACAATGGTTAACCAAGGAAGTTAAGGACAGGATCAAATTGAAAGAAACAACATACAATGTGGCAAAGATTAGTGGTAAGCCAAAGGGTTAGGAAAGTTTTAAAAACCAACAAAAGATGACCAAAAAAAAGGAGAAAATAAACTTTGAAGGTAAACTAGCAAGTAATATAAAAACAGACAGTAAGAGCTTCTTTAAATATATAAAAAGGAAGAGAGAGGCCAAAGTGAACATAGGCCCCTTAGAGAATGAGGCTGGGGAAATAATAATGGGGAACCAGGAAATGGCAGAGAAGTTGAATAAATACTTTGTTTCAATCTTCACAGTAGAAGATACTAATAGCATTGCAAAAATACTAAATAATCAAAGGGCAAAAGTGGGGGGAGAAAATAAATACAATAACTATCACTAGAGAAAAAGTACTAGGGAAACTAATGGGACTAAAGGCCGATAAGTCCCCTGGACCTGATGGGTTGCATCCTAGGATATTAAAGGAAGTAGCTACAGAGATAGTGGGTGCACTGGTAGTAATCTTCCAAGAATCCTTAGATTCTGGTTAAGTCCCAGAGGATTGGAAAACTGCCAATGTTCAAAAAGGGAAGGAGACAAAAAAACAGGTAACTATAGGCCAGTTAGCTTAACATCTGTCAGTGGGAAAATGTTGGAGTCTATTATAAAGGATGTAATAGCAGAGCTTTTAGAAATACATAATCTAATCAAGCAAAGTCAACATGGCTTCATAAAGGGGAAATCATGCCTAACAAATGTATTATTCTTTGAGGAAGTAACAAGCAGGATAGATAAAGGGGAACCAGTAGATGTAATATATTTGTATTTCCAAAAGGCATTTGATAAGGTACCGCACATAAGCCTACTTAATAAGATAAGAACCCATGGTGTTAGGGTAGTATATTAGCATGGATAGAGGATTGGCTAACTAATAGAAGACAGAGAGTTGGGATAAGGGGGATGGCAACCTGTAACTAGTGGAGTGTCACAGGGATCAGTGCTGGGGCCACAATTATTTACAACATATATTAATGACTTGTATGAGGGAAGTGAATGTACTATCGGCAAGTTTGCGGATGACACAAAAATAGGTGAGAAGGCAAGTGGTGAGGATGACACAAGGAGTCTACAGAGGGATATAGACAGGTTAAGTGAGTGGGCAAAAATTTGGCAGATGGAATATAATGTGGGAAAATGTGAGGTTATGCACTTTAGCAGGAAGAATAGAGGAGCTGAATATTATTTAAATGGAGAAAGACTGCAGAAAGCTGCAGCACAGAGGGATTTGGGGGTCCTCGTGCATGAATCCCAAAAAGCTAACATACAGGTTCAATAGGTAATAGGGCAGGCAAATGGAATGTTGGCCTTTATTTCAAAAGGAATAGAGTATAAAAATAGGGAAGTCTTGCTAAAAATATGCAAGGCACTAGTTAGACCACACCTAGAATACTGTGAACAGTTTTGGTCCCCTTCTCTAAAGAAAGATATACTGGCATGGAGGCAGTCCAGAGAAGGTTCACTAGGTTGATTGTAGGTAAAGAGGGATTTTCTTATGAGGAAAGGTTGAGTAGGTTGGGCCTGTACTCGTTGGAGTTTAGAAGAATGAGAGGCGACCTTATTGAAACATATAAGATTCTTAGGGGGCTTGACAGGGTAGATGCTGAGAGGTTGTTTCCCCTTGTGGGAACGTCTCGAGAGCATAATCTCAGAGTAAGGGGGCGCCCATTTAAGACAGAGATGAGGAGGAATTTCTTCTCTCAGAGGGTAGTGAATCTGTGGAATTCTTTACCGCAGGGGGCTGTAGAGGCTGGGTTGTTCAGTATATTCAAAGCTGAGGTAGACAGATTTTTAATCAGTAAGGGAATCAAGGGTTATGGGGAAAAGGCAGGAAAGTGGAGTTGAGGAATATCAGATCAGCCATGATCTCACTGAGCGGCGGAGCAGACTCGATGGGCCGAATGGCCTACTTCTGCTCTGTCTTATGGTCTCAAAATTTTCTATAGTGTGAAGGTTAAAATTGCACACAGTACTCCAACTATAATCTTCAAGGTTTTATATAGCTTCATCATTGCATTCCCACCCTAAACCTCTTGCTATAAAACCCAGCATTCAATATTTTCCATGCATGCACACCAGATGCAAAGCCCTCCTCCCTTCACACCCTCCAAAACCCCAATCAGTCCTTCCATGTGAAACAGTGATTTACTTGCACTTCCTTCAATTTAGTATACTATATTCACTGCTCACAATGTGGTCTCCACTACACTGGAGAGACTAAACGTGGACTGGGTGTCTGTTTTGTGGAACACCTTCGTTCAGTCCTCAACAATGACTCTGAGCTTTCTGTCGCTTGCCATTTCAATTCTGCACCTTGCTCCCAATCTGACCTGTCCTTGGTCTGCTGCAGTATTCCAATGAAGCTCAATGAAGTTCTATGGATATAGCTCTTGTTCTATAGATATAGCTCTTGGGGCGAAAGGGATCAAAGGGTATGGGGAGAAAGCAGGAGCAGGCTGTTGAGTTGGATGATCAGCCATGATCATAATGAATGGTGGAGCAGGCTCGAAGGGCTGAATGGCCTACTCCTGCTCCTAGTTTCTATGTTTCTAAAGCTCGAGTAACAGCACCTTATCTTTTGACTGACTCCGCACTCTACACCCTTCTGGACTCAACGTTGAGTTCAACAATTTTAGATCATAGCCACTGTTTCTATCTTGTTCTTTACTCTGTTGTCTCGTTTCTATCTTTATCCTTTCATGGTTCACTCGGACAGCTGCCACACCAGCCATTCACACCTCATCTGGACACATCTCTTCTTTCTTTATCACACAAAAGCCGAAGAGAGTGGGAATGGGTATCATGAAACCTTTTGTCATTTAATCCCTCCTCCTCTCCACCCAATCACAGACCTTCCCTTTTGTTCTTCCTGCCCCCTTCTACCCTTCCTATTGATTCAGCTAACTGACCTGCTGAGTATTATCAGCATTCTCTGTTTTTAATTTGCTTTTTTTTATAGTTTGTCCATTTCACAGATTATCTTTGTATGTCAAGTACCTGACCCCCTGAATTTCTCCTCTTCCACATCACCCAGTTTACCCCTCAAATCATAATTCCTTTTATATTTTAATAATCACACCGTACTACCTTGCATTGAATTCTGTCTGCCATTTTCTTACCCATTCAGCCATGTTAGTGTCAGTCTCAGTTATTGCAAGTTTCAGTGGGACTTTTACTCCGAGACAGAACTTTCTGGGTTCATGTCCCACTCCAGGGCTTGAGCTCAAAACTCAAAGCTGCTCAGTGCAGTACTGAGCGAGTACTGCTTTGTCGGAGGTGCCAGCTTTCGGATGAGATATTGAACAGAGGTCCAGTCTGCCTTCTTGGGTGAATGCAAAGATCCCATCGCACCATTTCAAAGATGTCCTGGCCAATATTTATTCCTCAGTCAATATCACTAAAATAGATCATCAGGTCATTATCATATTGCTGTTTCTAGGATCTTGCTGTGCACAAATTGGCTATCACGTTCCTACATTACAACAGTGACTACACTTCAAAAATACCTTATTGGCTGTAAAGTTCTTTTAGACATCTGATGGTTGTGAAAAGTGCTACATAAATGCAAGTCTCTCTTTTTTCTTTTCCTTTTGCAGTTTCTTTTGGTCTTCAGAATTATTTATTGTGCCTAATGCCACATAACCTTCAAATTTGGGCACCATTCCCTCTAGTGCCATGACCAAATCATTGAAATTCATGGTGAATAGAAGTTATCCCGGATAGAACTCATGGGATAGTACTACTCACTTCTAATCCCTCAGAATCTGCCCTCAGCTCCTGCTCCCTGTTCCCTCCATTCTTACCAGTTTTCAATCCAACTTGTTCCACTAATTCCATTGCCCTTAATCTTCTCCAGTTGCCTCCTGCACAGTCCCTTGGTCAAAGTCCATATACACCACATCTACTACATTATTTCCCCATCTACCAGATGTGTCATCTCCCCAAAGAACTCAATTCAGTTTGTTGAATATAATTTTTCTTTCTGCAATCAGTGTTGGCTGCTTCTAATTATCTTCTCTTCAACTAGATTCATCTTTAATTAAAGATTCCACAGATGTTAAACTAACCGGGCTGTAAGTATGCAGGTTGGCTCTGTCTCCCTTATTTAAGAATGGGTTTTACTTCTGGAAATTCTCCAGCCCTCTGATACACATCCAAACAAACTGTGTGCTTAGCCAATGATATCACTAGTAATCAATATGCATAACAAATAGATTTCTTCAAAGCATTTGACTTTTTTTAAAAAGTGAGGGAGATACTCTCTCCTCGAAAGGGGTGGAAAGTCTGTGGAGGCAATACGAGTGAGTCGCTTAACAAGGGCTAGTTTGCAAAGTGAATAATTCCACCATTAAACACATAATTCAGCATAAAGAAAGTGTTTGGATATTAATATTAATAGTTATTTAAAAATGATTCATTACATTCATTCATTCAAATTGTGTATTTACCAAATCCAAACATAACATTTTGATGTTCTAAGTAATCCTCCTAAACTGGCAAATGAACATCAATAAGTTTTTTGATAGGTCACACACTCCTTGGAAAACAAGGGTCTAAATGGGGTAGATAAGCAGTGCAACTGGGGGTACAGATACACAAATTACTAAAAGGAATTAACACAGGTTAATAGGCCACAATGTAAACAAAGCACTGGAGTTCATTTCTCGTGGGATAGACTTGAAAGGCAGAGAAGTCATGCTAAAATTATATCAACATTACTACAATTATTACGCAAAAATAATCCTTGGTTGGACCACTCTTGGGAGTACTATGCATAGTTATGGTCTCCATATTATATAAAGAATATAGAGTCACTGGAGAGGATGCAAAAAAAGATGTACTGGAATGATATCAGAATTGAGAGCTTATACCTCCAGGAAAGATTGCAAGGACTAAATTTCTATAGAGAAGGGAAGTCTGTGGAGTTACCTCATGGGGGTCTTTAAGATAATGAAAGGGTTTGAAAGGGTAGATGTAGAGAAGATGTTTTCATGTACAGGCAGGACATGATCTAGTGGCCATAAGTCAGATAGTCACCAAGAAATCCAATCGGGAATTCAGGGGAAACGTCTTTAGCCAGAGAATATGGAATATGGAACCACAGGGAGTGGTTGAGGTGAATTGTATAGATACATTTAAGGGAAATTAAATAAATCTGAGGGAGAGAACAATAGAAAGATTGGTTGATGGGGCAAGAAGGATGGGAGCAGGCTAGAGCTGAACATAAAAACCAGACCAGGCCTGTTGGCCTTAATGAGCTGTTCCTGTGCTTTAAATACTTAGGAATAATGTGTGTTTCTTCCTTGGGATTTAATCAACCTTCTCATCCTTGCTTTGAAATCCCTCCATGGCCTCTGCAATCTCTTCCAGCCCAACAACACTCAAATATCAATACTCCTCCAACTTCCACCCTCAAGCATCTCTAATTTTAATTGCTCCGCTGTTGATGGCCATGCCATCAGTTGTTGGGGCTGAAGCTCTGGAATGCTCCCTCTCCACCTCACTTTTCATCTAATCAATAAGTTGACTTGCCTTCCCAGGAGTGTTAACAATCGTCTGATGGTGCCTAAACTTCCCCTGCACGGCAACAGACAACTCTCACCAGCCTATATCATGGCCAAACCTGATGAAGTCAAGGATAAATTCTATGATGGCCTCTAGTTCCTTGGTTGCTGCTGTGCCAAAGTCAGACAAGCCATTCATTCTTAGTGACTTCAACACGAGAGTTGGTACAGATTACCAGGCATGAGAAGATTTTTGAAAAAAAAATGGCATTGGCAATAAGAGCATTGGCAGCCTCTTGCTGAGTGGAGGGGTCCTTACCACCACAATTTTCCACCTCCCTAATCCAGGATGTCTTGGACACACTCCCATTCTGTGCATTGGCATTTAATTGACTGTCATCAGCTGGCAGAGGGACAGGTAGGATGTGTGTGCAACGAAAGCCACATGCAGTGCTGACTGCCAGATTGACCATCTTATCTTCTCAAAGCTATACATCAAGATCTATGCTCCTAGATGCCCCAGGGATCCAGAAGTGTCTCAATGAATCAAGGCTCAAACAGGCAATCGTGAAGGAATCTCTCAGAGAAATTTGAGTCGCCGGTGTAGAGTGAAAATGGACACTCACGGCATTGAGAATAACTGGATGACCTTCAGGGACATGGTGTACTGCACTGTTCCAGAGACCCTTGGCCCTACCCCTCGTAAGCATCAAGATAGCTTTTATTGAACCAATGAGGTAATCCAGAAACTACTGGAGGAGAAACTTCGTCTCTCCAAAGGTTTACCTCAATGGCAAGTCTTCACTTTCCAAGCACGATGCCTGCCAGAACAGCTACAGGACTGTCCATTGCAAGTTCAGAGAGATGCAAGACACTTGGCTGAATCAGAAAGCAGATAAACTTCAGTCTTATGCAGACCACAAAGATTGGAGGCAATTCTACGATGCTCTGAAATCTGTCTACCAGCCCATCTACTGGTTCATCACCGATGGGTCAGTGCTGCTCACAGAGAAAGCCAAAACTCTAGAGAGAAGGCAATTTAACCACATCCTCAAGCTGTCTTCAAACATCAATGAAGAAACAATCAACAGGTTAAAGGCTGCCACTGGTTGCCATCAACTGATCCCTTGATGACCCTCTCATGCTGTTAGAAATGATGAAGCAGTCAAACTGGTGTCTAGCGGCAAAGTTCCAGAAGTTGATGTTATCCCAGCTGAGGCCTGCAAGGCTGGAGGTCAATGCCTGCTCAAGAAGCTTACTGAACTCTTTCAGTCTATACGGAAGCAAGGAACTATCCTGCAAGGATACAAAGATGCCTCCATTGTCCACCTTTACAAGCAGAAAGGAACTCACCAATCTTGGACAATTGTAGTGAGATCTCACTCCTCTCCATTGCCAGCAAACTCTTTCCCAGAATCCTTCTGAATTGCTTAGTGCAACAACCAGGGTCTGCTGCCAGAGAGTCAGTGCAGTTTCAGAAAAGATCAAAGAACCACTGATATGGCGTCCACAGTTAGACAGCTCCAGGAGAAATGCTAAGAACAGAAAATGGATTTCTATACCATGTTAGTTGATCTGATGAAGACCTTTGACACACAGTCAGCCATGAAGGCCTTTGGAAGGAAATGGAGAAATTGAGCTGCGCTGAGAAATTAAACACAATGATTGGACAGTTCCATGACTGCATGCTCATGTGTGTCCTGGATGACAGTGAGTCTTCTGACCAATTCCCAGTCACTACTGGAGCTAAACAGGGCTGCTTGTTAGTGCCAGCCCTCTTCATGTTTTTCTCCGGCATGTTGTCTGATGCCTTCCATGATGGCCAACCTGGCATTGAAACCAGATGTTGCATGTTTGGGGGCTGCTCAATCGGAGACAACTCCAGGGAAAGTCCAAGGTCTCCAAGGTCATTCTTCCTGATTCCCTGTTTGCAGATGACTGTGCATTTGCTGCCAGTTCAGAACTGGACAGGCAAAATGTCTGTGTTTTCTTATTGTCTGTGATCAAAGTGTTTTGTATGTGAGGTGTATGTGTATTTTTACCCTCAGAGTATTTGTTCCAGTCTAAATAGTCTCAGCAGCAAGCCATTGTGAGAGTTTTAAAATAGAGGTTATTTATTATCCCAGCTTCCCCAGAGGTTTAAAAATGTGACATCTCATACATAGTCACAAAGCTTAGATACAGATGAAAAAAATACTGTTACAATTTAGGATTATTTCAGTCTCTTTTAGAGCAGGCCTGCAGGTTCTTAGACAAGTTGATACTTTGGCTGAAGGTCTTGAAACAGCTGTGAGGCTTCTTGTAGCTGAATTGTCAGGAGGTTGGTTCTCAGATGAAGCTGAAATTGGAACAAGCTAGGAGAGAAGTTGAGTCTTTCTCCCACTTTCAAGGTATGGCTGATTATTACCTTGGCTGCCTAGTTGACTGCAGTTGCTCAATGACTTTCTGCTGGTCTCTCTGTAGAGGCAGAACTGACTCTTGCTGTTTTAAAAGCAGGCAACAAACATGGCTATCTCATCCATGTGACCTGTTATAGTCCAAAGTCCTTTTCCAAATAAGATCAAATAAACATCCTGTGTTGTGGCTTTCCGCACTTTGAGAGTTTGAGACAGCCAAGGTCTGTGTGTTTGGATGAGGTACCATCATGATACAATGAAAGGTTGATGGGATCCACTTCACATTCGTCTACCATCCATTGAGTTTTGATGTCCCTAGTGAAACATGCAGATGAATTGTATGCATCCCCCATTGTTTAAGGATGGGCCAAAACCTACAAACAATGAGATGTGTGAGTTTCACAAGTGACTGACAGGTTCCTTCACTGAGGTCCATATTTAATCAAGTATTAGCCACAGATCTACTGTCAGCAGTTCAAATGCAAAAGTCACATGGTATACTGCAGCCATCTTAACAACTTGAATGTTCACTTTTTAAAAACATAGCTGTAGATTTTGTAATACCTTCATGCCTGTACTGGGCATGACAGTAGCTTGTTCTCCAATGTGCAACAACTTCAGCCTTACAATCAGCACACTGAGTAACTGAGGTAATGTCCCAGCTTACTCCAGGAAAGCCCTCTCTCGACTTCAAGGTTTCAGTCCATGACCAGAGCCTGTCAGCTGAGCATAAGTTCACTTATCTCGGCAGCATTCTCTACCAAGCTGTCTATATTGATAACGAGACTCCAAGCAAGCGTAGCTTTCAGCAGACACTGAACATCAGTCTGGGAATGAAAAGGAGTAAGTCTGTCTCCCAAACTGAATGTCTATAAGAGCAGTAGTCCTGCCCACTGTGCTTTATGCAGGCGAGACTTGCACTGTGTACCAGCGTCATGCCAACCACTTACACCCAAGCTGCCTTGGGAAGCTTCTGAAGGTCAGATGACAGCACAAAATACCAGACACTGAGGTGCTCACCTCAGCTGACATGCCAAGCATTCACACCATACTGAGACTGTCACAACTGAGCTGGACTGGTCATGAGGCCAGGATGCCTGACATTCACTTAGCAAAGTGAATCGTCTATGGACAGCTTGAGCCTGGGCTGCATTCTCATGGTGGTCAAAGGAAGCGCTCCAAAGACACTCTGAATGCTTCGCTTAGGACTGACATTGACCCCTGGTCCTTGGGGGGCGGGGGGGGGGGGGGGGGGTGGTGCGGGGGTGTTGGGGGGTGGGGGGGGGAGACACTCGCCCAGGATCACGGCACCTGGTGCAACCAAATAAAAAAGTGCAGCCTCCTTTGAAAGCAGAGAGGAACTTCTGAACCAGCAGCTTGTTCAGAACTCAATCACCTGCAGTACCTTGTCCTATTTGTAGCAGAACCTTCCGGGCTCAGATCGATCTCAGCAGTCATCTACAAACCCACCAACCAAACACCCCAGATGATGAACATGGCCAACTACACCATGAGGGACAAAGACGACCTCGTTTCTCTTCTTTATGACACTTAAAACCACCTCCTTGATCAAGCTTTGGTCACCTGACCTTATATCCAGTTTTGTCGCTCAGTGTCATACTTTGGTTTATAATAATGCTCCTGTGAAGCACCTGGAATGTTTCATATTTATATGCTGCCTTTAAGTTGTTGTTATAATGAAGCTTAGATTAAAAGAGAGACTTCAGGGATGATGACAAAGACCACCCCTCAAAGTGACATTAATGGTGACTCAGCATGTTGCCAGCTTCCTTTCACCTCATCTGCTCCAAATTCAAATTCAGCTTCTCTCGGTTCTATGTAACGGAAGGTGTTTGGGAGAGCTCCCAGCGGAAAGCCACCTTTCTCCTGACCCTATATCGGTCTTATCAAGAAGCCTGAAGCATGCTGCACAAGTGAGGCGCACTTCCCAGGTTGGAGTCTGGATACTTTGTTGGCAGTGAGGATTGAAAGCATCTTACCGCGAGACTGCAAGGAAAATAAAGTACCACCACAGTCATCTCACATTTCAATGGGCAGGATGGGGTATTCGTTCTCCAGAGGGGGTCAGGGGTGTGAAACCCCGACTGTGCAGATTAGACCAGGTAAGAATTGCTCTGAACTTGGTGTATTCATTTGGGTAGCCAGGTTACACCTATGGAGAGGTAAGTTATCCCTTTGAATATGGTTCTGGGGCACCTTTGGGACAGGTAAGGCGCCCTTTGAGATTGTGCCTAAAAATGCCTAAACTCAATGGAACTGTCAAAGCAGCAAAGAACTTCCCAAGGAAAATAGCTGAGTTGGCTTGGAGAGGTTAAGGGCAAAGGGTGGTGGGTGGGGGGCATGGGTTGGCATTCAATTAGCATAGGGGCTATAAAGGGCCATGGAAATGTAGGGGCAGAGTGGGTATGAGGGGCCATGGGGATGGGTAGAGGGGCATGAGGTTTGTGTAGATGGGGCAAGGGGAGTTTGTGGCTGTATTTTGTTTTCATCTTTTCGTAATTGAACTCAGAGCGCAGTCACAGAGGCAGAGGCAAGCCTTCCGCCCAACCCACCTCCACACCCACTCCGAGGGTGGGGGTCTGACTTCTAATCCAGCACCCCCCCACCTCCCACACCCACCCCACGCACCCTCCCCCACCCCCACCCCACCCCCAACCCCCACCCCTCCCACCCCACCCAGTCACAGAGGCAGAGGCAAGCCTTCCGCCCACCCACCTCCACACCCACTCCGAGGGTGCTGGGTCTGACTTCTAATCCAGCCCCCACCACCCCACACCCCCCACCCCACCACCCCCCCCACCACCCAACCCCTACCCCCCCACCACCCCCACTCACAGAGGCAGAGGCAAGCCTTCCGCCCACCCACCTCCACACCCACTCCGAGGGTGCTGGGTCTGACTTCTAATCCAGCACCCCCCCCAACCCACACCACCCCCCCGACCACCCCAACCCCCACGCCCCCACCACCCCACGCACCCTCCCCCAACACCCACCCCCCACCCCTGGTCCCCCGCCCCCCCCAACCACCACCACCACCCCCCCCCCCCGCACCGGAACAAAAGTCCAAGCTGCAGACAGCCATTTTTGAAGGTCGGATTGACAGAGCTTGGAATTTGCCTGACACCAGAGCAGAAACCTGAGCCTGGTGGATTCAATACTTCAATATGGAATGTGTGGAGGGCCCCTTCGTCCACTGCTGGCATGTGTTTGCAGATCCAGCTCATCCAGAAATAATGGCTATTGGACAAAGATTCAGGGGAGCGGAGTACCCCTGGCACTGTTTCTAGGGGGGGGGAGTGGTGGGGGGGGCGGTGGCAATACTATTGGAGGGCAGGAGAGCTGAAAACCCAGGAAGCAGTAATACCTTGCAACGGAAGTTACAAAGAAAATTGATGTCACTGATCACTGATTAAATTAGGATAAAATTTCTGACTGAATAAAAAGGACATTTTAACAGACATATTAGAAATACACAAATTATGATTATTTAACGCAAATGGTATAATTTTGCAGAAATTCCGTTTATTTATATTATCATCTATTAAAATTATGATTAGAAGAGGTGTTTGGCTCCAGCAGCAAGTCAATATTTCTGACTAATATTAACCTAATATTACTCTCGATACTACTTCCTACTTTAAAGAGTTTACACAAAGCATTTCAGAAATTTTGGAAAGCATCAGTTTATCTTTGTGTCGATTAAGGAATCATAAAAATCTAAAGAGCTGGAATACCACACATTATACTAATGCTTGCACTCAGCATAAAGCAGCTCACCCTTTCAATTAGCATTCCCAGGACAGGTACAGCACGGGGTTAGATACAGAGTAAAGTTCCCTCTACACTGACCCCATCAAACACTCCCAGGACAGGTACAGCACGGGGTTAGATACAGAGTAAAGTTCCCTCTACACCATCCCCATCAAACACTCCCAGGACAGGTACAGCACGGGGTTAGATACAGAGTAAATCTCCCTCTACACTGTCACCAGTTACACTCCCAGGACAGGTACAGCACGGGGTTAGATACAGAGTAAAGCTCCCTCTACACTGTCCTCATCAAACACTCCCAGGACAGGTACAGCACGGGGTTAGATACAGAGTAAAGTTCCCTCTACGCTGTCCTCATCAAACAGTCACAGGGCAGATACAACATGTGTACACAGTGCGAGAGGTGCAGGTGTACAAAACGTTACAAATACAAGCTTCAATTCCATAGTGAAGAATCAACCATTTTCCTGAATCCTGACCCACTTTCTTCACATACAAATGCATGCAGCCTGTGGGTTTAATAAAGCAATGCATTGTGTAGGCGATATTGTAAATGGGAAAAACTGGAACAGAATAATCTGCATGCAAGGCTCAACAACCAGAAATGACACAACATAATGATCAATGTCCATCCATTTTATCAGCAGAAATGTGTGATGGGACTGAGCTCAGTGCAAGCTCTGCATGTACAGAGGCTGTGATGACTTGGTCCGCAGCTTCATTCATGTGGGGTAATAGTGGTGCAAGATGTACACCCTGTCTCCCAGACCAGTGATTTGAACAACAGGGGAAATTCATTGATGTGAAAGAGAGAGAGATAAGCTACTATAACTCTCACATGGTTCCAGGTAGAAAATCCCTCTCTCTATTCTCATTGCCAAACTCCATCTCCACCTCTGAACCTTTGTAGCATAGAAACTAGGAGCAGGAGGCCATTCAGCCCTTCGAGCCTGCTCCACCATTCAATATGATCATGGCTGATCCTCTATCTCAATGCCATATTCCCACTTTCTCTCCATATCCCATGATGCCCCTAATATCCAAAAATGTATTCATTTCTTTCTTGAATATACTCAGTGACCCGGCCTCCACAGCCTCTGTGGGAGAGAATTCCACAGGTTGACCACCCTCTGAGTGAAGAAATCTTTCCTCATCTCAGTCCTGAATGGCCTGCCCTGTATCCTGAGACTGTGGCCCCTGGATCTAGGCTCCCCAACCAGGGGTAACATCCTCCCTGCATCTAGCCTGTCTAACCCTGTTAGAATTTTATACGTTTCAATCAGATCCCCTCTCATTCTTCTAAACTCTAGTGAATACAGGTCCAGTCGAACCAATCTCTCCTCATATGACAGTCCTACCATCACCAGTATCAGCCTAGTGAACCTTCGCTGCACTCCCTCTATGGCAAGTATTTCCTTTCTTAGGTAGGGAGACCAGAACTGCCCGCAATACTCCAGGTGTGGTCTCACCATGGCCCTGTACATCTGCAGCAGGACATCCTTACTTCTGAACTCAAATCTTCTTTCAATGAAGGCCAACATACCATTTGCCTTCCTAATTGCTTGCTGCGCCTGCCTATTTACTTCCATTGACCGGTGTACACAGGCACCCAGATCCCGTTGTACATCCACATTTCTCAATATGTCACCATTTAAATAATGCTCTGCCTTTCTGTTTTTCACACCAAAGCGTATAACTTCACATTTATCCACGTTATACCACATCTGCTATATGTTTGCCCACATGCACAGCTTGTCTAAATCGCCCTGAATCCTCCTTGCATCCTCCTCACAACTCACAACCCCACCCAGTTTTGTGTCATCAGCAAACTTGGAAATATTGCATTTGGTTCCCTCATCCAAGTCATTTATATATATTGTGAATAGCTGGGGCCCAAGCACTGATCCCTGTGGTACACCACTAGTCACCGTCTGCTACCTGGACAAAAATCCATTTATCCCCACACTGTTTCCGGTCTGTCAACCAATTCTCAATCCATGCCAATTCCATGTGTTTTAACTTTACCCACTAGCCTCTTATGTGGGACCTTATCAAAAGCCTTCTTGAAATCCAAATACACCACATCCACTGGTTCTCCCTTATCTATTCTACTAGTTACATCCTCAAAAAACTGCAGTAGATTAGTTAAGCATGATTTCCCTTTCATAAACCCATCCTGACTCTGTCTAATCCCATTAATGCTTTCCAAGTGTTCTGTTACCATGTCTTTTATAATAGACTGACATTTTCCCCACTATTGATGTTAGGCTAACTGATCTTTAATTCTGGTTTTTTTCTCTCCCTCCTTTTTTAAATGGTGGGGTTATATTTGCCACCCTCCAATCTGTAGGAACTGCTCCAGAGTCTATAGAATTTTGGAAGATGACCACCAATGCATCCAATATTTCCAGAGCCACTTCTTTTAGTACTCTGGGATGTAGATTTTCAGGCCCTGGGGATTTTTCAGCCTTTAACCCCATTAATTTCTCTAGCACCATTGTTTTACGAATACTGATCTTCTTCAATTCCTCCCTCCCACTAGACCCTTGGTTTCCTAACATTTCTGGGAAATTATTTGTGTCCTTTTTTGTGAAGACAGAACCAAACTATATGTTCAATTCTTCTGCCATTTCTTTGTTCCCCATTATAATTTTCCCCCTTTCTGACTGTAAGGGACCTACATTTGTCTTTGCTGATCTTTTACTCTTCAAATATTTATAGAAGCATTTACAGTTGGTTTTTATGTTCCCTGCAAGTTTACTCTCATACTCCGTTTTCCCCTTCTTGATCAATCTTATTATCCATTTTTGCTGAATTCTAAACTGCTCGCAATCCTCAGGCTTGCTGCTTTTTCTGGCAATTTTATATGTCTCTCTTTGGATCTAATACTATCCCTAATTTCTTTTGTAATCCATGATTGAGCCACCTTTCCTGTTTTATTTTTGCACCAGATAGGAATGAATAATTGTTGTAACTCATGCATACATTCCTTAAATATTAACCATTGCTTATCCACTGTCAATTCTTTTAGTAAGGTTACCCAATCCGTCATTACCAACTCGCACCTCATACCCTTGTAGTTCCCTTAATTTAGATGCAGGGCCCTAGTTTCGGATTCAACTTCTTCACTCTCCATCCTAATGAACAATTCTATCATTTTATGGTCACTCTTCCCCAAGGGACCCCGCACAAGCTTGTTAATTAATCCTTTCCCATTGCACAATACCCAGTCTAGGATAGCCTGCTCTCTAGTTGGTTCCTCAACGTATTGGTCTAAAAAAACCCGTCACGCATACACTCCAGGAAATCCTCCCCCACAGTATTATTGCTAGTTTGGTTTGTCCAATCTATATGTAGACTGAAGTCACCCATGATTACAGGTGTACCATTATTGCAGGCGTATCTAATTTCCTGTTTAATGCCTTCCCTTACATCTCCATTCCTGTTTGGGGGCCTATAGACAACCCCCACCAATGTTTTCTGGCCCTTATCTCCACCAAAATAGGTTCCATCATGATTTTCTGAGTCAATATCCTTCCTCACTATTGCACTGATTTCCTCCTTTACTAACAATGCTACCTCCTTTCTCTATTTGTCTGTCCTTCTTAAAAATTTAATCCCCCCGGATGTTCACTTCCCATCCTTGGTCACCCTGCAGCCATGTCTCTGTAATTGCAACTATATCAAAACCATTTATATCTATTTGCGCTGTTAATCCATCTACCTTATGTGAATAATCCATGCATTAGGATACAATGCCCTTAGACTTGTCTTTTTAACCTTGTTAGTCATCTTAGCTTTATTTTGCACTATGACCCCAATAGTTTATCGCCCTTGTTTTTTTCTGCCTTCCACTTTTGCTTCTTACTTTTCTGTCTTTTGTTTCTGTCCTTCTCACCCCCTCTTTTGTCTCCCTGCTCAGGTTCCCATCCCCCTGCCATTCTAGTTTAAACCCTTCCCAACCGCACTAGCAAACACCTCCCCACCCCCCCCCCACCCCCCCAGCCTCTCTTCATTTGCTTCATACTCATCTCCCCAGCCTGCATCCCCACCTCCTCTAACACAATCGCTTCCAGGATCGTAAAACTGTGCAAACTTACAACTCTTCCTTTCTCCCAACTGTCAACACCCCTTTAAAAACTAGTCCTCTGCTCTTTGATTGTCTGTATTGTGGCCTTCAGCCCTACATCAGGATTTCTCAATTCAGTAAAACCCTGGCAGTTTTTCGATGAATCACAAGCATTGAAAAACAGTAAAGCAAGCAGTGTTAACATCAATAATGTCACAAAAATTTGGTGAGATGCCCTTACACGATATGAAAGGTTGCTGAATGATACAACAGAGCAGGAACTTGTACTTACATTGATGCCTTGTGTTTCTTAGGATGTTGTAATGAACCTTACAAGTTTTTTTTTAAAATGTAATCATAAAGGCAGATTTACACATTGTTAACATCACAAATATCAATGAGGTGAATGACTGATGCATTTGCTTTTCATGATGTTGAGCGAAGGAGAAATGATGGCCAGGACACTGTCTCACTTGAAGGATGGCACACCTGACAGTGCAGCACTCCCACAGTAAATTAATCATGTGCTCAAGTCTGTGAGTAGGGCTTCAAACCCATGCTGACTTGGCAACAGAATGTGTTACAAACTGAACCACACTGACAGCAACAAATGGCCATGGAGTATTTTCAAAGCCCCACAAAATATGACAACTGATTGACATTTATTGTATAAGGAGGTATTGGGAAGGAAATAATGAGCCTGCATTTCTGCAGATGCACATGCGTGCAGAGCTCAAGAATATCATAAATTCTGGCCGTTTCCAGCTTATTGACAATTACCAATGTGCAAATTCTTAATGTCCATTTATTGCACAATTGATGCACAATTAAATAGATTTTTTCAGAGACTAATATAATCAAGAAGGAATCACTCTATTCCACTGTCACCTTGGCTCAGTTACTATTGAGTCAGCAGGTTATGGGTTTAAACCCTATGCTCAGAATTCAGCCTATTACTGCTGTATGGTACTGAGGGAGTGCAGTATTGCTGCAGGAACTAATTTCCACACAAGATGTTGAACCTGGCTCGACTGCTCATCCATTTGTACATTAAGGTTGTAATGGAAAGGCAATAGGGTTGGTATTCTAATTGCTTCAAATTGGCTTAAGAATTTTTCTCAGTGGAGTCTAAATGAATAAAATTGTTGATGCTCACGTTGTTTGTACAGAGAGGAACTCAGCCTAAAGAGAGCTTCACATTGAGTTCGCACTGAGCTAATAAGGTAAGGGACACACTGCCATCTAGCGCAATGAATACATTTCATATTGGTATAGGCTGACATCCAGTGCCTCGACTGCAGATGTAGCCCCAGTGAGCTGGGTGCCTAGCACACTGAACTTAGTTACAGTTAAATATTCACAAAGACTCCTGGGATAGGCTTCTGATTTTACAGGAACCTGAGGCAGCATAGGACATGACAAGGCCAGTCCATTAAATCTACTCATGACCAATCAACCCAAAAAGGGAATCTATCCAACTTGTTTAATCTTCTCCCAGAGCCCCATGTACACTCTCCCATATCACTGACTCTACCCACCCATTTAATCCCCTCCCACAGCCCCATGTACACTCTCCCCTTTCACTGAATCTACCCACCCATTTAATCCCCTCCCACAGCCCCATGTATACTCTCCCCTATCACTGACTCGACCCACCCATTTAATCCCCTCCCACAGCCCCATGTACACCTTCCCCTATCACTGACTCTACCCACCCATTTAATCCCCTCCCACACTGCAGACACTGGGAGCTTTCCATTCACTGACCAGCAATGGGGCAGCAAGTGGAAGAATGGGCAGAGTACCATGGAGCTGACCAACATAATCAATAGTGACCATTTAGCACTGATTAAGTGCAGCTGCGCATATTAATGAACATGGGACAGCTCAGCGCCCCCTCAGTACTGACCCTCCGACAGCGCGGTGCTCCCTCAGTACTGACCCTCTGACAGCGCGGCACCCCCATGGTACTGACTCTCCGACAGCGCGGCACCCCCATGGTACTGACCCTCCGACAGTGTGGTGCTCCCTCAGTACTGACCCTCTGACAGCGCGGCGCCCCCTCAGTACTGACCCTCTGACAGTGCAGTGCCCCCTCAGTACTGACCCTTTGACAGGGCAGCACTCCCTCAGTACCCTCCGACAGCGCAGCACTCCCTCAGTACTGACCCTCCAACAGAGCAACGCCCCCTCAGTACTGACTCTCTGACAGTGCAGCGCCCCCTCAGTACTGACCCTCCGACAGGGCAGCACTCCCTCAGTACCCTCCGACAGGGCAGCACTCCCTCAGTACCCTCCGACAGGGCAGCGCCCCCTCAGTACTGACCCTGTGACAGTGCAGCGCCCCCTCAGTACTGACCCTGTGACAGCGCAGCGCCCCCTCAGTACTGACCCTGTGACAGCGCAGCGCCCCCTCAGTACTGACCCTGTGACAGCGCAGCGCCCCCTCAGTACTGACCCTGTGACAGCGCAGCGCCCCCTCAGTACTGCAGCGTGTGCGTTAAGCAAGATTTCATGCTCAAGCCTCTGGAGTTGGACTTGAATCCATACCTTTCTGTCTCAGAGGTGAGCGTGCCACCACGAGAGTGTGCCACAAGTGACACTGAGGCTCAGCTATGACACCGCTGATGCAGGAATAGATTAACAGCACTCACTGAATATGACCCATGATCCAGCAGACATTCAAGCCAGAATGGACCCTCCCCTCAGGGGAGGAGAAGATTGGGAGAAGCAGAGCAAAAAATACCAGCTATTGCTCAGAATCCACATTGTGCAGCCACAGGCACTGCCACACCAGCTCTCCATGGTAAGAGAGACATTACTATGTAAATATTGCTACTATAATCATCATGGCCGCCACACAATCCTCCCTTCACCACCTGGTCAAACCCGTCAACCCCCAATTTCATGGCTCCTTGTTCAGAGTGCGATTCCTGCCTTGTAAGCCAGCTTGTTCCTAATGACACTGTGAGCAGGAGAACACTGTGTACCCACCACCCCAACCCTCTCCTGTGTTAAATACCCCTTTTCAGCTAATAGAATCTGAAAGACTTCCAAACAGTCAATAGCAAACAGCACAATTAGAGCTGACACATGGAGTGGCTTCTGAGAATTGCTAATTTTTAATGAATATAAATATATAACTGAGGCAGGAGAATGACGTTGGTGATATTTTTCACAATGGGGAACACGAGGAAAGGGTTTGATTTGATTTGTAGAGCATTAAGTTTTTTTTTTCCCCCTAGCTGGTTTTCCAGCTGAGCTAGTTGGTATTTCAGCAGAGATCTTTAAAGTCAAACGTCAGCCTCAAAATCAACAGGGGTTTCTCGTGTCCTTACAGACAAATATTCTCAATGTCAAACTGTTTCCCTTAGCTGCTTCCTTGTCAATGCATTGCCTGTCACTGACTGCCCGTGTAGGCTCTGTCTACATACAGCAAGTGAGCTATTTAATACGTGGAGCGCATATTTTCATGCATCCTTCTTTACAAGAAAATTCACATCGAGAGAATATCTTGAGTGCAGTGATACGTACTGAGTACCCCCGGGAAACATGCGCTCCCCAAACAGCGTCAAACGCCCCGACACCACATGGTCCCCTTCTCAATAACCTCCCCACAGTTTTCCTCCCCTCCCCATCTACCCCTCTCCATCTGCAGATCCAGCTTGCTGCTTCCTACCTCTTGTCTTTCTCCCCCTACCTCACCCCACCCCACGGTTCATTGGCAAATGTTCGGCAGCTGAAGGCAGTACAACAGTGGCAGGCCGATCCCCAAGCTACAGGCAGCTTCTACCGCAAGTGACCATTTACTAAAGAAGAGCGAAATGAAATCTCCGCTGTTTGAGCAGTTTGGTGCAAAGTTGCGAAGATACGATACTTGATGTGTGTGTGTGTAGGGTGGGTTTATCATACCCTCTAAACTGCAGCTCCCACTCTCATCTCCCCTTAGGCACATTCCCAGTCGTTATATCGTTTCAATTCCTCATCATTAGCCAGTCTTACTACCTTGCCAGATCTGATGAATTATGCACACCTCACAATAACATCAATATTATGTCTACGCACATAATCAGATTAAATTTAGTCCTTTAAACCCCTTGAGGCAAGGCTGATTTGCTTGGTGCCTCTCTCTCTCCCAGGCAGAGTGTTCACAGCCTGGTTAAATATGTAGGCACACACACACACACACACACACAAACTCTCAGATTTTCCCCATTGCCTGATACTTACCCACTCTGCTGGCCGTTTCCTCAACCGTTCTAACTCCAACATAACATCCAGGATAGAGAGAATTCCTGACTGTGGTACCTCACTCTCCCTCCGCGAGTCTGACTCTAAAAATTAAACGGAGAGAGTCGCGGTTTTGAAGCTGCTCTGCAGGGGCAGTGCTGTTAAACTCCTGCCTTCATAGGAGATCCTTCACTTAGTGATTGCACCCACTACCGAGTCAGTTTTAGGCAAACATTATCCTTTCCTCTGAGCCTGTGTCCAGGTCCTGGCTGGATTTTTTTTTTTAAAAAAATATATATTTATGTTAATCTCCTCTTCGCTTCAGCATTTAGCAAAAAAATGCATCCGCCGCTGCTCAATAACCTTCCAATATCCTAGTCCTGTGTGAGGTGCTTTTAATTTGATGCTTGTGTGATATGCTGAGCGAGCAACAGAATCCAACTGGATCTGGGCAGGTTACAGCTCCTGTTTCAGTTTATATTCCCCCCCCCCCCCACATTCCCCACCAATTCCCCACTCCCCACTCCACAATCGCACAGTTTCTTGCTTACAACAAAAGTCACCGGTTGCAGTTGACAACAATAGCTCTCTCACCACCACCACCCACCCCCCACCCCCGGGGACACCTTTAACGCCCCCCCCCTTCCCCTCTCCCCGCACGGCTTCTCCCAAGCTCTGGGCCGATAGCAAGTCCCGAGCTCTCCTCGATTCTCTGAGTCACTCCTGCTCCGTAACGGGGCAGAAGCGCCGCTGTTTCCTGTCTGTCACCTTCTGGCGTCGGGACCCCCTTTCCACGGCCCGGAGTAGGATTCCCGTCCACATTTCCTGGATTTAGCCATCAGGGTGCTAACCCCCAGCGCCCCCACCCCCAGTTGTTGAATATCCCACCGACCCGCGCTCCTCGGGGGGGGGGGGGGGGGGAAACTGCCGCAAGTGTGCGAGTTTTGAACTGGAGCGAATTTCCTCAATACCGAGCATGCGCCCTGTGGGATTGACCCCCCCCCCAGCCCCCAGACCCGGGGAGTAGGGTTGCTTTGGGGGGGTGGGGTGGTGGTGGGGTGGGGGGCACTTGCACCCGCAATGACAAAATTCATCTCCAGGACACTGAGCCCCAAGAGAAACATCACAACAACTTTCAAACAAATTGTGTATTAAGAAAATAAACCCTTTAAACTCTTTTATTAGTAACCAAATGTGCGACGAGGATCAAAGGCTGCTTGACTGATAGTCACGATTCATCCAATCAGATAAAGCAGCGTTTGGTGGCTTTCTCATTGGCTGTGAGAAGAGGGGGAGGCGGGGGGGGTTGGGGGGGAATGGTACAAGCCGCTCAGACTTGCATTGCGATAGCACCTCAGGATAATCCAAAACGTTCACAGCAGCCGAAGCGTAGCCACTGCTTTAATGTATCAACGCAATAGACAATTTTTGTGCACAGCAAGATCCCACAGAGAGCAAGGTGCTAAATGTGACATTGTTCAGAAGTATTGTCTTTCCGATAAAAGATGTTGCACATGTAGATGGGTGTAATGGAGACTGGTTTAACCTGTCATCCGAAAGTCAGCACCTCTGTTGGTATAGCATTCATTCACTACTGCGCTGGAGCGCCAGCCTCGGTTGGAACTCACATCTCTGGAGTGGGACTTTGTAACTCGGAGGGAGGCTGCCCACTGAGTCAACAACCTCCCTCTGAGTTCACATGCAGACATTGATCATTTGGTGGCATTCAAAGTGTGATTGACACTTGTACCCTTAAGCATTACCACCATGCTAAATGGGATAGATTTCCAACAGATCTAGCAACTCAAGATTGGACATCCATGAAGCAGCAGAATTGTACTCAACCACAACCTGTAATTTCATGGCCCAGCATATCCTCACTCTACCATTGCCATCAAGAAACATAGAAAATAGGAGCAGGAGTAGGTCATTCAGCCCTTCGATCCTGCTCCACCATTCAATATGATCATGGCTGCTCCTCTATCTCAACACCATACTTCCCACTCTCTCCCCAGACCCCTTGATGCCTTTAGAGTGTAAAAATCTATCTATTTTTGGCCAGACTACCGGAAGGTGCTGGGGTTATGGTTCGGAGGAACCAGGGCATGTGCCCAAAACTGGGAGGAGCGTATAGCTATGGTGAAAGAGAAACTGGATATGAAGGGGAGATGCTCCCTCTCCACATCTGACTATCGGGTGCAAGACACTCTTGGTGTCTGGCCCATACCCTGCTCCTGCACTGTGTTATCATTCCAGCCGACTTTCATTTTACCTGGAGATTGAAAATAGGCAGTTTGCACACGGACATGATGTACAAATCTTTAGATAAAGGGAGGATAAATGTACCCACTGTTGCCCTCATCCAGATGGCCACCTTTGTGTGTGGCTGCACCAAGCTTTATGTAGACCATCGGTGCACAAACACCAAGTGTCACTGTGTGCTGAGGTTCTACCTGTCCCTGCTGTTATGAAGGATGGGTCTGGCCACACTGCCACAGAACGCTCCATTCAGTTGGACCACCTGTCCCTCAAGGAAAGGTTTATGCAGAAAAACGCTTTTGACCACAAGTCCACATGTAGTGGGATGCACGTAACGTCCTGAAGGAAAAGGAGATGATGGATCCTGTCAGATGGTTCCCTAAGCACTCTGTCAAAGCCATTTGACAGAATTCTGGTGATGAGGAACTTTCAAACAAGCATCAAGACATAGTTTGTAAGGTGCTGAGAAGGACCCTCCCTGTCTGATTCTTCCTGCACATCCAGACTCTCACTCCATCCACATGCTGACCTCATGGAGGCTGTGGTGGGCAAGCCTGGAAAGAGATGAAGTGATTTTTGTTGAGGTTCATCCGAAGCAGCTTCGCAACCCCAGACTCTGTGCTGCAAGACAAATATTCACCGCTGCTGGAGGACCATTAAGTCAGTGAAAGACACTCATTGATCAACTCAAAACTTGTTCGTCTTCCAGTACAAAAAGTGGTTGACAACCGAATGTTGTAAATTGGCACATTCCAATGTCCAGGACTGTGTGCTGAAGGATGCGCTCAAGTTTGAGATGGCCATTGCAAATGGTCCATGTGCTGTAGGTACATCCATAGCGCTGTTAGGGAGGGAGTTCCAAGATTTTGACCCAGCGACAGTGAAGGAACGGCTGATATATTTCCAAGAAAGGATGATGAATGACTTGGAAAGGAACTTGCAAGTGATGGTGTTCCCATGTTTCTGCCGACCTTGTCCTTCTAGAAGGTAGAGGTCACAGAATTGGAAGGTGCTGTCGAGGGAGGATTGGTGAATTGAGGCAGTGCATTTTCTAGCTGGTACACACTGCAGCTACCGTGTGCCAATACAGGAGCAAGTGAATGTTTAAAGCAATAGTGGACGGAGTGCCAGTCAAGTGAACTGCTTTGTCCTGGATGGTGTCGAGCTGATTGAGAGCTGTTGGAGCTGCCCTCATTCAGGCAAGTGGAGAGTATTCCATCACACTCCTGACTTGTGCCTTGTAAATAGTGGACATGCCATCGAATGTCAAGGGAATTGGGTGGATTCTGTCTTCAGATTGTCACTGCCTGGCACTGGTGTGTTGTGGATGTTACTTATGACACCTCATTTTTAGGTATGCTTGGTGCTGCTCCTCCTGCACTCTCCTGTTCTGAATATATTTAAGAAGGAAATAGAGATCGGTCAGCCCAGTTTCTAAAGAACATGATCTCATTCTTCCCACAATTTACTTTGGCTCCCACAGTCGGTTCGAACTGTCCGCCAATGTTCAACAATCTGCACAGTGACAGCGGATCAGAGCACAAGACAGCGACGTCATCCATATATAGGCAGGCTTTGACCTGAGTGTTTCTACTGCCTGAGATTGTCACCTCTTTATGCCTGGATCCTTCCTGATGGACTGGCAAAACATTCAATACAACACATGAACAAGACAAGAGAGAGAGAACAAACTTGCTTAACCCCAGATTTGATCGGAAAGTTTTCACATTGATATTATGACCATAAGACATAGGAGCAGAAATTAGGCCATTCGGCCCATCGAGTCTGCTCCACCATTCAATCATGGCTGATAAGTTTCTCAACCCCATTCTCCCGCCTTCTCCCCATAACTTTTGATCCCCTTACCAATCAAGAACCTATCTATCTCGGTCTTAAATACACTCAATGACCTGGCCTCCACAGCCTTCTGTGGCAATGAATTCCATAGATTCACCACTCTCTGGCTAAAGAAGTTTCTCCTCATCTCTGTTCTAAAAGGTCTTCCCTTTACTCTGAGGCTCTAAGACCCTCGGGTCATAGTCTCTCCTACTAATGGAAATATTTTCCCCATGTCCATTCTATCCAGGCCTTTCAGTATTCTGTAAGTTTCATTCAGATCCCCCTCATCCTTCTAAACTCCATCGAGTATAGACCCAGAGTCCTCAAACGTTCCTCATATATTAAGCAAGGCTGATGTTTTTGCAGAGCAGGTGGGTCCAATTGCAATCTTTCCCCAAACCGTCTTTTATGTGTGATCTTCTATTAAATATGTGTGATATTTCTCCTAATTTAAGCTGATGAGGTAGGCTCCTATCCTGCATGTAGCCCCCTAAAACAGAATTGCCTATCAGAGATCCAGGTACAGTGCAGGTCTGATCAGGGTGGATTACCAACTCCAGAGCAGACTTGACCTGACTGGTAATGACCTTAGTCAGAATGTTGTAGTCCACATTTAGCAATGAAATTGTCTATCAATTTTGGATTTCCTCCCTCTCGCCCTTCCACTTGTAGATGAGGGGGATGTGCCATTCCACATGGATTCTGACATGTCAGCCAGTAGCCAATAAAAATATTCCCAAGACTGTACAATGCTACCTGTTATCAGCAGTAACTGTCCCACACTTCAGTCAGCCCGATGTCTCATTCTCAATTCATACTGTCTGCATACATTTTAAAAGCTATCCCAGCAGCCACATTGGATTACATATAAATAAATTATGTTTAATTAATGAATTGGAAAATTAATTAGCATCCCAGGTCACCTCCTCTCATTAGTTGAATTATTCTTATGCAAATTCTAGTCAGATGGGACAAGAGGAGGTGACAATCAAAGTAAGGTCAGTAAATTATTAGAAAAATCGTGAAGTCCCATTAAAGTTCACTCATGTTATCTTAATCTACTGAATTGGTTATTTAATTGATTGTGAGGTTGGTATCAAACATTCAGATATTGTTCAACAATATGTTATGCAGCTTTCTGGTGAGATCTTTTCCCAAACTAAACTGTGAGGGACTAAGACCTCACACTGCATTTTTTTTCATTAACTATGTATAGGGATATGCTCATTGCTCTCTCTAAAAATTTCAAACTGTACAAAGACCTAAAATGGCTGAATCGATTTCATTTCTCTTCTATTTTTACTTAGTTCTGTTGAAGAGTCATACGGACTCGAAACATTAACTGTGCTCCTCTCTGCTGATGTGGCCAGTCTTGCTGAGTTTTTCCAGGTATTTATATTTTTATTTTTGTTATAGCTGAATCTATGTCAGTCTGTGACCCCGAACAAAGGAAGCTACCTGGCAGTATCCAAGAAACTCACACATCATTAACCTTGAGGAGCCACCATTGACCCTCTGTGGGCTGCACAAACCAGACAAAGAGAGCTATACAAAGGCCATCTGATTTCATAACTCAGGCTGGCCAACAGGAGTCTACTCATCTGCTAAGATAAGGGGCCCTGCAACTTTACTTTCGATGCTTAATAGGGGAGACATTAAAAAATCTCAGAGACCCTGACAAGGGATACACGTCCTTTGTCAAAGACAGTGTAGAGAGCTGGGAGTCAGGTAATGTGGGCCTCTGGCTTGTGGAACCAGTAATATTGCTTTGGTGAACTGCAAAGTCTCAGGCTGCTTCGTTACCTAAGATCTAGGCTCTACATTCCTGCCATTTCCAGCTGTGAATGGTGATGGACAATTAAACAACTCACTGAAGGAGGAGGCTCCACAAATATCCCCATTCTCAATGCTGGGGGAGACCAGCACATCAGTGCAAAAGATATGGCTGAAGTACTTGCTACAATCTACAGCCAGAAATGCTGAGTGGGTGATCCATCTTGGTCATCTCCAGAGGTCCCCAGCATCACAGATGCCAGTCTTCAGCCAATATGATTCACTCCATGTGATATCAAGAAACGGCTGAAGGTACTGGATACTGCAAAAGCTATGGGCCCTGACAATATTCCGGCAATAGTACTGAAGACTTGTGCTCCAGAACTTGCCGTACCCCTAGCTACGCTGTTCCAGTACAGCTACAACACTGGCATCTATCCAGCAATATGGAAAATTGCCCAGGTATGTCCTGTACACAAAACAGCAGGACAAATCCAACCCGGGCAATTACCGCCCCATCAGTCTACTCTCGATCATCAGTAAAGTGATGGAAGGGGTCATCAACAGTGCTATCAAGCAGCACTTGCTTAGCAATAACCTGCTCACTGACACTCAGTTTGGGTTTCACCAGGGCCACTCAGCTCCTGAACTCACAGCCTTGGTTCAAACATGGACAAAAGAGCTGAACTTCAGAGGTACAGTGAGAATGAGTGCACTTGACATCAAGGCAGCATTTGACCAAGTGTGAAATCAAGGAGCCCTAGCAAAACTGGAGTTAATGAAAATCAGGGGAAAACTCTCCGCTGTTTGGAGTCATACCTAGCA
Organism: Carcharodon carcharias; assembly: GCF_017639515.1. Classification (NCBI taxonomy): domain Eukaryota; kingdom Metazoa; phylum Chordata; class Chondrichthyes; order Lamniformes; family Lamnidae; genus Carcharodon; species Carcharodon carcharias. The sequence continues at coordinate 3,587,221 of NC_054498.1, forward strand.
CAAAGGAAGATGGTTGTGGTTGTTGGAGATCAGTCATCTCAGTTCCAGGACATCACTGCAGGAGTTCCTCAGGGTGGTGTCCTCGGCCTAACCACCTTCAGCTGCTTCATCAATGACCTTCCCTTCATCACAAAGTCAGAAGTGGGGATGTTCGCTGATGATTGCACAATGTTCAGCATCATTCACGACTCCTCAGATACTGAAGCAGTCCATGTCCAAATGCAGCAAGACCAGGACAGTATCCAGGCTTGGGCTGACAAGTGGCAAGTAACATTCGCACCACACAAGAATCAGACAATGACCATCTCCAAGAAGAGAGAATCTAAGCATCTAACCTTGACATTCAATGGCTTTAATATCACTGAATCCCCCACTATCAACATCCTGGGGGTTACCATTGATCAGAAGCTGAACTGGAGTAGCCATATAAATACTGTGGCTACAAGAGCAGGCCAGAGACTAAGAATCCTGCGGTGACTAACTCATCTCCTGACTCCCCAAAGCCTGTCCACCATCTACAAGGCACAAGTCAGGAGTGTGATGGAATATTCCCCTCTTGCCTGGATGAGTGCAGCTCCCACAACATTCAAGAAGTTTGACACCATCTAGGACAAAGCAGCCTGTTTAATTGGCACCACATCCACAAACATTCACTCCCTCCACCACCAACACACAGTAGCAGCAGTGTATACCATCTACAAGATGCATGCAGAAACTCACCAAGGCTCCTTAGACAGTACCTTCCAAACCCATGACCACTATCATCTAGAAGGACAAGGGCAGCAGATACATGGAAACATCACCATCTGTAGGTTCCCCTCCAAGTCACTCACCATCCTGACTTGGAAATATATCGCTGTACCTTCACTGTCGTTGGGTCAAAATCCTGGAACTCCCTCCCTAACAGCACGGTGGGTGTACCTACACCACATGAACTGCAGCGGTTCAAGAAGGCAGCTCACCACCACTTTCTCAAGGGCAATTAGAGAAGGACAATAAATGCTGGCCCAGCCAGCGAAGTCCACATCCCTTGAACGAATTTAAAAAAGACCATCTGACTAGCAGACTCACAGACAAGGAGCTCTGGCGCAGGTTGAATATCTAGCCCCATCAACACTGCTTCTGCTGGACATCCTGTACCATCACCTACATGACTGATTCACCTGTGCATGCCTCTCTCATCGTGTGTATTCAATACCACCATAAAAGTGAATTATCCAGCACCAGTTTTCAGCTCACAGACCTCTGTGAAGGAAAGCCTCATTGCACTTTGACATACTTGCCATAGAGGGAGTACAACGAAAGTTCACCAGACTGATTCCTGGGATGGCAGGATTGTCATATGAGTAGAGATTGGGCCGACTAAGCCTGTATTCACTGGAGTTTAGAAGAATGGGAGGAGATCTCATTGAAACATATAAAATTCTGACAGGGATGGACAGACTGGACGCAGGGAGCATATTTCCTCTGGCTGGGGTGTCTAGAACAATCTCAGGATATGGGGTAGACCATTCAGGACTGAGATGAGGAGAAACGTCTTCACTCAGAGGGTGGTGAACCTATGGGATTCTCTACCACAGAAGGCTGTGGAGGCCAAGTCACTGAATATATTTAAGAAGGGAATAGGTAGATCTCTGGGCTCTAAAGATATAAAGGGGTGTGGGGAGAGAGCGGGAGTGTGGTGTTGAGATGGAGGATCAGACATGATCATATTCAATGGTGATGCAGGTTCAAAGAGCCAAATGACCTTCTCCTGCTCCTATTTTCTGTGTTTCTGGATTCTGGAATCCATGTGAAACAATATTTCTTTTCTCTGTGGTCTCTGCACTGTGAATCTTTCTTTTCTCCATCCCTCTTTTACTGTAAGAATACGAAGGAGGCAACGTGGTGACCCTTCTCCCACGCTTTGAATGTGGGCAAATAAACTAACCCTTTGAGTTCATCCTATCTCGAATTTGCTGTGGGGTTATTAATAGAAAATGGGATCGCACCAAGAACGAGGGGTTGGGAAATATGCCACTGCTTATAAAGAGGGAAACAAATCGAAACACCTTTCTGTTTACGGATGGGTGGTGAGAGGAGAAATTAGTCAGACAGGACCTGACCTGCTGGGCATTTCTTGGTTCTATTGGAGATTTGCAGCATTCTCTTGTCACGAGTGCACACCTGTACACAGGTATAATTCTTTGCCTCTTCACAATTATTAACACTTCAACCCAAGAACACCATCCCAAGCAATGGAAGCCATAATGGCTTTGAGCAATATTGTAAGAACAGGTCAGCTTGGATTGGCCACTTGCTGTACACACAACCATATAGCACAGGAGGAGGCCTTTGATCCATTGTCCCTGTGCCAACGCTTCAAAAGAGCTCCCCAATTAGCCACACTCGCCCTCTTTCCCCAAAACCCTGCAATTTTATTTTTTTCCCCAAATATCTATCCAATTTACTTGACCATTACGATTGAATTTGCAGCCACCACCCTCTTGATTTTAATTTCCGCTGACTTCAATGTATAAGCGGGTGACTAGCCTGATATTGGACTCATTTTTCACTAATGCTCAGTCAAAATTGCCCCCAATGTTTTGCTCAATTACCTAAGAACATCAGATGTAGAGGCTGGAGCAGACCATTCAGCCCCTCAATTCTGCTCCCCATTCAAGATGATCATGACTGAGCCTCTGCCTCAACTCCACACTTCTGCCTGCTTTCCATATCCCAGATAGATCAAGAATCTGTGATCTCAACCTTGAATATATTCAATGATGGAGCATTGACAACCCTCTGGGGTAGAGAATTCCAAAAATTCACAAACCTTTAAGTGAAGAAATTTCTCCTCATCTCAGTCCTAAAATGATTGTCCCCTTATCCTGAGACCATGCCCCCTTGTTCTAGATTCCCCAGCCAGGGGAAACAACCTCTCAGTGTTAGCCCTGTAAATCCCCTTCAGAATCTTTGAGACCACCTCTCATTCTTCTGAACTCCAAAGAAAATTATCTAATTTTCTCAGCCTCTCATGTTTGGACAACCCTCTCATCCCAGGAACCAATTTGGTGAAACTTTGCTGTACTACCTCAAGGGCAATTAGGGATGGGCAATAAATGCTGGTCTAGCCAGCGATGCTCACATCCCATGAATGAATAAAAAACAAACACCTCGTAGGCAAGTCTATCCTTCCTTAAATATGAACCTCTCTCAGGAATGCTGTGTTATGTTGTAAGTCTCAACCAATGAGGTTCTAAGCTCAAACACTGTGGATAGTGAACAAATCTAGGCTAGGCTCTGAATGATCTTTAGGCCCATGAAGTGGTCAATCTACCTCCTTTCTATTTCCATTAGCCCTATCGCTCCACAGAAACACAACTAATATGACGGAGCTTCAATATCCATTCCTGGTAACCAACTCTATAACTCAATTATCCTTTTAAAAGGTGAAAATGCTTCATCTGACATTCCTTCTGACTTTAACCTTTCATTTATTTACTGTCTGCTTTAATAACTTCACAAATTAAATTCCATTAGAAGGATCTTTAGGCTTTTGACTTAAGCATGTATGAAGCTCAAAGCAGCAGAATCGGCCAACTTGTGACAGTGGGGTTTAAACTGACTGTGTAAGAGCAGTGAAAAGCTCTTCATGTTTAAGGAAGGATAGACTTGCCTACGAGGTGTTTGTTTTTTATTCATTCATGGGATGTGAGCATCGCTGGCTAGACCAGCATTTATTGCCCATCCCTAATTGCCCTTGAGGTAGTACAGCAAAGTTTCACCAAATTGGTTCCTGGGATGAGAGGGTTGTCCAAAAGCTGATCATTTACAGTTAGGGGAGTCAGGCCTCGATTAAGCTCGGAGACAGAGCTAGGTCTCAGTCAGGGGACAAGAGTAAGGTTTCCAACTTTGGATGGACATATGCCTGGAGGCTTCATCATGTCCCCTCCCACCTCTAATGGCCTCACTGGAGATAAAGAAAAACATTTGAATTTACGCAGCATATTTCACAGCTTCAAGATGTACCAAAATGCTTTACAGCCAATGAAATAATTTTTTGAAGTATGTTCACTGTTGTAACATGCATCCAGTTTGCACATAGCAAATTAGGGGGAGGTGATGGCGTAGTGGTCTTGTCATTGGGCTAGTAATCCAAAGACCCAGGGTAATGCTCTGGGGACCTATATTCGAATCCCACCACAGCAGATGGTGGATTTGAATTCAATAAAAAATCTGGAATTAAAAGTCTAACAATGACCATGAAACCATTGTTGATTGTCATAAAAACCCATCTGGTTCGCTAATGCCCTTTATGGAAGAAAATCTGCTGTCCTTACCTGGTCTGGCCTATATGTGACTCCAGACCCATAGCAATGTGGTTGACTCTTAACTGCCCTTTGAACAAGGGCAGCTAGGGATGGGCAATAAATATTGGCCTTGCCAGTGATGCCCACATCCCATGAATGGATAAAAAAAAGATCAGATGGTGTGTTTTAGTGTTATAAATATTGGCCTAGACACCTGGATAAGTTTAAATCAGTCAGATCAACAGGACATTGCTGATCAGTCTGGCAGCAGGCAGTGACTCCTGGAACATGTGAGAGTGCCCTTACGAAGTGAAAATCTGGATTCTGATTTGCCCTGGTCAATGAAAGAGAATGTTGCTGGGTACCCGACACTACAGCACCCTCTGGGATCTACAGAAATCCTGCAGGCACTGGGAGCTTTCCACTCACTGACCAGCAATGGGGCAGCGAGTGGAAGAATGGGCAGAGTACCATGTAGCTGACCAACATAATCAATAGTGACCAGTTAACACTGAGTAATGTGCAGCTTCCAACATGTTGGTTCGACGTTTGCTCGCAAGAGACGATAACACCAGTTTTAATTTTGTGTGACAGCATGCAAACAGGTTTTATTTACAAACTGCACATCTGCCATTGTACTCATAGTCAGCGATGCTGATCACTCCCATTGGTCTGAGATTGAGAATTCTGCACCGTCATCTCAGAATCAGGAGCTTCTGGGTTCTAAGTCCCACTCTAGGTGCACAAAAATCTAGGCTGACATTACCTGAGCAGTACCAGGGAACCTTTTTTTTCTACTAATGCTCAGTGTGTGCTGCACTGTTGGAGGTGCTGACGCTTATGTGAGATGCGAAACCATCTGCCCTGTCAACTGGAAGTAAAAGATCCCTCGCACTATTTTGATGAGTGGTTGTGGGGGGAGGCGGGGGTGGAGGTGGTCCTTCCCCTGGTCTCTTGGGCAATACATATCTCTCAAACCAACATCACCAGAAACAGGTCATTATCACATTGCTGTCTGTGGGATCTTGCTGTGCACAATTTGGCTGCTGAGTTTCCTACATTACAACAGCGGCTACACTTCAAATGCACTTCATTGGCTGTAAAATTTCTTTGGGGCAACCAAAGGTCTTGAAAGACACTTCATAAATGTAAGTTTTTTTTTACAAATTTCTTAACATAGTACAACCTAGGGACAATAGCAAAGTCCCAACTTGAGACCTGAGCTGGATATAACGGGGCTGAAATTGGGCCTTTCATGTGTGAGCTCAGTGAGTGTTAGTGGGTCATTCCTGTAGAGGAGGAAGCACAGCCTAACCCAATCCTGTCCTCATGCAGTACACACAAACACTCTCTCCAGCAGAATGTCTCAGATATTGATCAGGAATCAGAGCCCCACTCCCCTTGCTCCCCAACCCAGGAAAGTGTCAGCCAACAGTAGCATCCCCACTACTACCTCAAAGAGAAGGTTGGGCCTGTGTGCTGCAGAACCATACAGGCAGCGTGGTTAGGCTCTGACCCACTCAGGACTGAGCTGCAAGCGAGATTTCAATCCTAGGGAGAGTTGGGTGGGTGGAGGAAGATGGGAAGCCACCAGCCCTCCCCCATTGCCTTCACACTCCCAGGGAGATCAAAACTCCACAGCCTCATCTGCACAGGCCCTCTGTCTGCTATCAAAACCCAATGGTCGGGGGAGGGTGGTTGAGGGGTTGGAGGGGTGGGATGGGGCACGAGCATAGCCACAGGCAGCAGGGGCATTCGAGCAGTGGGAAGCTGCCAGTGGTGACCCAATGGAATGGTCCCTGTAATTCCAGTGAGTGTGGAGGGAAGACAGGTAGGAAACTCAGAACAGGGATGGGCCAAGATTTGCGTGTGGGGCCTGGAAGAGAACGGTGACAGTGTGGGAAATATCTATTCTGGTGTTCTGTGAGGAGTGGGGAAGGCCAGTCTTTCCCTGCCAATCAATTTCCTAAGTTCTCTCCCCCCAGATTCACTTGCCATCAGGTTGGCTTAAGGTTAAACTTGCTTTTGGGCCCCCAGTGGCAGGAGCCCAGTGGACACGTTTACAGATGGACCCCCCTGATTTTGGATGGATGTCCCACTCACCTACTAACAGCACCAGGTTAAAATTGCATTCTATTGAAAGGCAGGACAAATCATAGTCTCTGATTTTAACTGCTCACCTGTCCATATTCTCACCAGCTGCGAAGGGTTAAAATCATGCCTTTGCAGCTTAAAAATTCTCACTCTGCTATTCCATAAGTCACAATATTTGGGGCAAAATTCAATTTTTGAAAAAAATCAGTATGCTGAACACAGCTATTGTTTCTGATACAAGATATTCTCTGTCTAAACAAAGAAATATTGATATATATTAAACTGACATTCGCTTGTCTGGCTGCACAAGTTTGGCCACTTGGGGGAGGGTAGAGAGAAGGGCTTTGGATATGAATCTATAGCTCATCAGGATTCTGTGCCTTAGACAGCAGAGGGAGGGAAATTCGAGGGAGCCAAAGTGGACATTAATTCATTGATGTGGAAGATGTTCAATAGAGAAAAAACTTCACAGAGACGTAACTTTTAAAAGTTCACACCAAGCCAAAGAGAGAGACTAAGTCAGGTGACTAAAAGTTTGGTCAGAGAAGTAAGGCATCCTAAAGAAGGAGAGAGAGGTAGAGAGGGTTAGAGATCGAGAGAATTCCAGAACGTAGAATGGAGGCACAGTTACCAAGGTGAGTCAGAGGTGGGGCAGATGCAGAATAGGCCAGAGTCAAAGGAACTGAGATTTCAGAGGGTTGTGGGGTTTCAGAATGTTAGACATAGGGAGGAGCAAGGCCATGGAGGGATTTGAACATGAGGATGAAAATTATAAATTGGAGGCAGAGGGCTGATGGGTGAGATGGACTTGGTGTGAGATCGAATGTAGGGCAGCAGGGTGAGGAGAATTTCTTCTCCCAGTAGCTCATTGGTGTTTAGAATTCTCTTCCCCAGAGAGCAATGGAAGCTGGGTCATTGAATATATTCAAGGCTGGGTTAGACAGAATTTTGATTTACAAAGGAGTCAAGGGTTATGAGGGCCAGGCAGAAAATGGAGTTAAGCTCACAATCAGATCAGCCATGATCTTATTAAATGGCTAAGCAGGCTCAAGAGGCCAACTAGCCTACTCCTGCTCCCAATTCTTATATCCTTATGAGTGTGCAGGCTTGAAAATCACCAGGAGAGAATTGGGATTGTCAAGTGCAAAGGATTTCAGTGGCTGATCAGGTGGATAGGAACAGAGGCAGGCAATGATACAGTGATGGATCCAAGTGGCCTTTGAGATGGAAAGGTTGTGGGATTGGAAGTTCAGCTGGGGGTCAGCAATAGTCTGGTTCAAGAGACAATGAATGGGGGAGTGATAGAAAGAAATGAGAATGGTGCCCTGGCCTTTGAATAAACCAGTGCAATAATACTGCATGTAATCAGGCTTCCAAACCATAACGTTGGTCGTCATGGAGAAAGTCAGTTATTGATATTGATTTACTAATTAGAAACAAATTTTCATGCATCTTGGGCATGCTGTTTACATAGGAAAACCAGCTTCTTCAAAGCTATTACTCCTGGAGAAAATAAGTGTCTCTCAGACAAATTACAGGGCTGCCTGCCTTGTTATTACTTCTTGAGCTCGGGATGTGAATTATTTCACCTTTCACAGGCCTCCTGAGTTACTTTATCTGTGCAATTACACTGCATCTCGAGATTTTCTGGCTGCATTGAAACTAGTTAATATTCTGCCTCAGCGTGAGTCTCTCTGCATACACTGGCTAACTTCCTAGACTGTGGGATTTTCTGTGGCAAATCAATCAAGTTGCAGAGGCCAGCCTTACATCAGAAAACAAGACATGAAACAGTTAAAAGCAGTAATCTTGCCAGAACAGCTTTGATGGATAACAGCATTCAGTACGGGGGGCAGGCGAGAAATGATGGCCAGATTCGGCCAGTGAAAATTAGTTGAGATGGTATGAGAGTGGGATTCAGTTCCGGTGGAGTGAACCGGAATGGGTGTGTATGATTGAATGCACAGTGGCGAATGGAATATTGCCTTTTTCATCCTGTTTCCCTCTTCTCCACCCTCCTGAAGGGGTTGCATCCTTCCTGTACTCTGGTTCAATGACACTCAAATATTGAACCACTTGATACTGAAACCAAACTGTGATTGTTTGCAAAGTGGTTCTTTGGACGTTGATGGGGAGATGTCACAGCTGAATCCAATTGTGTCCTCACCCCATGTGCACAGGCCTGTCCAGCTGGGTGAAGGAATCCTGGCCAACTTCTCTGTCTCCCTGGTGTGTGGAGGCTATCTGCAGTATTATCTGTCACCAACCTGCCTGAGCTGAGATAACCCAGCACAGACCATGGCTCTTCCTGTGCTGTACGATTCAAATACACAGTTTCAATTCGACATCGGAGATCGTCCCGTTGTTTTAATATGACAGCATTCTGAGGAGATTTCTGATCTTCTCAGTGTTTTTTCTGGATAAGCAGTAGCTTACAGCAGTCTCGATCCTGTCAGAATTACATAGAGTTCAGTCTCCAGAGACTTGAGCTCATTATCCAGGCTGACATTCCCAGTGCGGTATGGAGGGAGCAATGCACTGTCAGAGGTGATGTTAAACTGAGATCTTGTCCGCTCTCTCAGGTAGATGTAAAAGATCCCATGGCACTATATGGGGAGATGGTGGTGTAGTGACTAATAATCCCAAGGTTCAGACTAATGCTCTGGGGAGATGGGTTCAAATCCCACCAAGGCAGCTGGTGGAATTTGAATTCTGTCAATAAAAAATTGGAATATAAAGCTAGTCTCAGTAATAGTGACCATGAAACTATCATTGATTGTCATAAAAACCCACCTGGTTCACTAATGTCATTTAGGGAATGAAATCTGCTGTCCTTACCCAGTCTGGTCTATATGCGACTCCAGACACACAGCCCTCTAAAAATGACCTACCAAGTCACTCGGTTCAAGGGCAACCAGAGATGGGAAACAAGTGCTGGCCTTGCCAGCAATGCCCAAATCCTATGAAAGAATATGGGAATTCTTTTTGGTGTCCTGCCAATATTTATCTTTCAACCTTCGACAGCACCTTTATCCTTAGACAGCACCTTCCAAACCCACAACCACTACCACCTAGAAGGACAAGGGCAGCAGATAGATGGGAACACCACCACCTGGAAGTTCCCCTCAAAGCCACAATCATCCTAACTTGGAAATATATCACCGTTCCTTCACTGTCACGGGATCAAAATCGTGGAATTGCCTCCCTAACAGCGCTGTGGATGTACCTACACCACACAGACTGCAGCAGTTCAAAAAGGCAGCTCACCACCACCTCCTCAAGGGCAACTGGGATGGATAATAAAAATGCTGGCCTTGCCAGCGAAGCCCACCGCCTGTGTAAGAATGAAAAAAACAACATATTTGAAACAAGGCCCAGACCTTCCAATTTCTAAATAGTTGGAGACTGGATGTACCCAGAATATGAGCTATGGGATCCCTTGGATGTCCCAAAGCACAGGCTCTGTGGGAGTTTCCCAGGAATTTTAAACTTCCAATGGGCAATTCCCCTGCTCCCTGGGACCCTCCACAGAAGTCTCCTTTGAGTGAGAGACGGAGACTTTGGACAGTTCCATGGTACTTGCCTAAACAGTTACCCAGGAAATGTTAGGCAGAAAACTCCTGGTCTAACTCTTGGGTAACTGTCCACATGACCCAAACCCTGACTCCATTCTGATACCCGGCCTAACCCAAACCCACTACCTGATTCTCCCCTGACCCCTGACCCCTGACCCCACCTGACCTGACTATCCACCACCACTTTGCTCTCCCCCCACCCCATCTCCAACCCAACTTGATAGCCTTCAACCTGACCACCCCCGATCCACCTACCACCCTGCCCCTGGCATCCTACCCCCTTACACACTCAACCTCTCGCTGTAGCTTTTCAAAGCAGCTTTGGGGCATTTAAACTCTTTACTTACCAGGATACAACAACTAGTGCCAAAACAAGGGAGACCGTGGCTTGTCTACCCCTGATGATCCAGCACTATGACGAAGCAGTTCCATTCCAGTTACATCCATGTTTCTGGAGAAGCCGGCATCAGAAGTCCCAGCCAGAAATGTGGGGCTCAGGTGTGCCACAGAGAAACACGAGCAGAGTGGCAACCCGGCGGTGATTACTGCTCCTCAGAAGTTTCGGGCCATTGTTGTCTACTCATTCACCTCATTGGGAGCTTGCTGTGCTGAAAATGGTTTCTACCCTTCCCTCCAAAACAGCAGCAACTATACTTCAAAAATACTTTGCTGTAAAGCGCTTTAGGATGAAAGGCGCTATAAAAGTGTAAGTCTTTCTCATTAGTCAGTATCAGTGGGCAATTTGCCAAAACGATGAAATCAGCAGTTGGAACAATCCCATCACATCTCACAAACAACAAACCGAATGTCAGTCACAGCTGACACTGAGGAAGATGGGTTCTAATTTGAAGCAATGAAACAAAAGTCAATATAAATTATTGGAGAAAACAAAAAGGAGGGGGAAGAAACAGAAAGGGGGTGGGGATGGAGGAGGGAGTTCAAGATCTAAAGTTGTTGAATTCAAAATTCAGTCCGGAAGGCTGTAAAGTGCCTAGTCGGAAGATGAGGTGCTGTTCCTCTAGTTTGCGTTGAGCTCAGCTCCTTATCTTCCGACTAGGCACTTTACAGCCTTCCAGACTGAATACTGAGTTCAACAATTTTAGATCTTGATCTCTCTCCTCCATCCCCACCCCCTTTCTGTTTTTCCCCCTCCTTTTTGTTTTTTCCAATAGTTTATATAGATTTTTTTTCCCACCTATTTCCATTATTTTTAAAAGTATTTCCACCCATCGTTTATCTATACCTTTTATGCCCTTTTAGTCTTATTTCACCCCACCCCCACTAGAGCTATCTGTACCTTGCTTGTCCTGCTCTCCACTCTTAATTAGCACATTCTTTTAGATAATATCACCACCTTCAACACCTCTTTGTTCTTTTGTCTGTGACATCCTTTGGTTATCTCCACCTATCACTGGCTGCTTGTCCCAACAACGCCCCCCCCCCCACCCCTCCACCACCTTTCTCTCTCCCCCCCCACTCCCTTAAACCAGCTTATATTTCACCCCATTCCTATTTTTACTTAGTTCTGTTGAAGGGTCATGAGGACTCGAAATGTTAACTGTGTTCCTCTCTGCCGATGCTGCTAGACCTGCTGAGTTTTTCCAGGTAATTCTGTTTCTGTTTTTGTTTTGGATTTCCAGCATCTGCAGTTTTTTATTTTTATAAAAAAATGTCAATGTTTGGTAGTGGGGGGAATAATAGGTGAGGCACCTGGTTGATTATTTCTGCTTGAGCAGTGAGAATGAATTATTCCTTCTCTTGTAACTCTCACAGATCTCATTATACCTGATGCACTGCTGGCTCAATGTTGAGAAGGCAGCCAAATATAATCATTCTAAAAACTCATTAAAGCTGTAGGAGTGAATCAGCAGAGAGGCTCAGAACCTGTAGTATTTCAAATTTGGCCAGTCAGCCAATTTTAGTCTCCAAATTAAATTTCGCTATTTACCTAATTTTATTTACCTTGTTGTGCTCATGGTTGGTGCTATGCAGAGCAAAATGTTCAAACTTAAAGCATTGGGTATAAGCATCAAGTGTTCCCAATTCATATATACAATATAACTAAGGAGTAAAAAGCTCCCTCTACACTGTCCCCATCACACACTCCAGGACAGGTACAGCACAGGGTTAGATACAGAGTAAAGTTCCCTCTACACTGTCCCCATCAAACACTCCCAGGACAGGTACAGCACGGGGTTAGATACAGAGTAAAGCTCCCTCTACACTGTCCCCATCATAAACAGGGTATCTAGAGTTTGTTCTGATAATATAGCTATTATTTTTACACCCAGTATACAGCCCTCCACCAGATTGTGCTGTGTTTGACATTTCAAGATCATTTATAAATGTTTTGGTTTAACTTTCTTCAAAACTTAAAGTGTAAAGCATTTTTAAAAATTGAAATCTGGGAGGTCTAAGGCCCCAGGCTCAAAGTACACGAAATTGATGGGCTGAAAATATTAGGGCAAAAGAGAGGGTAAATTGCCAAATAGTGACCAGGCAACACAAATCTTTGGATTTAAAAGCCTGTAGCTCGTTGGGAGTGAAAGATGACAAGAGGTTTGATTTTGATTAGAAGGTGAAAATATGCACTAAATGGGTATTGTGCTAAGTGTTTGAAAGTGTAGATTTAGCACACAATTTTTGAGCTAATTTACTATCATGACTTAAAGGGCTTGCAAGCGCTGAACCTGACAACTGCAGGCTCAAAATTCAAATGCTGATTATAGTCAATTTTCCTGGATCTATCTGTAGCCTGCATTCAGCCACTTCCACTGAAGCTGTGGAGTGCACAGGCTGGGACAGAAACCAACGTGGAATAATGTCTCAGGTGTTTTCAATATTCCCTTTGATCCGTGGACTTTTGCCTTGGTTCTTGGTTACTGGAATGCATGACCCATCTTCCCTTAGACTATAGTTGTAATTCTGGTACTTACTTTAAACTAATTTATTAACACTACGGGCAGAATTGTCTGTGCCTGCTGGTGTCGGGCATGCTCAGTGGCATGAACAGACAATATGGTGAGAAGGCCAAAAATCAGTTTCACGCCATCTTGAAATCAGTTTGCAATCACCCATCAATGATGGGTCACGTTTCCCACTATCAGACATCGGGAACTTCACTGTAATATATTTGCATATCATTATAAGGCTAGCCCGCTGGACTCATCCCCCCCCCCCCCACCACCAGTGCTGGATCGTCTGCCCACGTCAGTATGACTGCACTCCGATGTGTTTCACAACAGCACATAAGCACTGGCGAGCTGCACTTCGCTGGGGACTTTGAGGTTTGTTTACCCACCTTGCTTCGGGCTGCACTCTCATTCATCAGCACCAGGCTTCACAGGCAGCAACAGCACTTTTAGGGGGGCTCACGGGCAGATTTCTACCTATCAGACCAGCCATAAAGCGAGGGGTGGCTTTGAATGGCTGCAATGCTGGGGCTGCCTGGGGAAGGGGAGAAGTCGCCTCAGGCAAGGGAAGGGGCTGCAGGGTGAGGGCTGGACTGAGGAAGGGGGAAACCCCAGGGTTTGTGCACCAAGGGGGACAAGTTGATCTGTGCAAGTGGCCTCAAGATGGTGAGGGCTGAGGGGGCAGTCTCCAGAGCAGATGAGGCCAGATGGAGATGTGAGGGTGAGTGTGAGAGAGTGAGTGGCGATGCCCCTTGAGCTGGCAGTGAGTGAGATGCCAGTGAATCAAGGATGGGCTTGAGTGTGAGAGTTTAAGGTGATGAGGTGGTTGCCTTACCCTGGCTGCATGGATGAAATCATTCATCCTCTATCTGCATTGGATGCCCAACCTCTTTTGTGCAACATTGGCGTGGTGATCAGTGCCATTGCCTACCAAGCCAGAGTGGTAATGGTGCCACCCCTCCTGCGGTGGGGGGGGAGGGTGGGGGGTGATAGAGGACATCACAGAGGGCTTCCACAGCACCCAAAAGGTGCTCAAGGGACACATCACTAAACCTGGGGGCTACAGTCTTCTTGCCTTTCGGGGCCATGTCTTAATTGCGACAGTCCTGGGCCGGAAGCGCTCAGTGGTGTGTGCGTGCGGCTGTACGTGATGAAGCGGCGAGGTGAAGGAGTGGTGGGTGAATTGGAACCCACCCACCCGCCATCGAAATGGCCTGTTTCCCGGGAATGCATAATTAACGTGGCAGATTCGGGATGATGGCAACGTGAGAAGCTGCCATTGCGGCCGGCGGGTAAAACATTGTTTTGCTCACCCAGAAAGTCTCCTGAGGGGTTTCGAAAGGTCTCTTCAAGCCCCCAACAGGGAAAAGGACAGTGAAAGGTAACAAAATAAAAACAGAGTGCTGGAAAGACTTATCCGGTCAATGCTGCCAGACTGGCTGAGCTTTTCCAGCACTTTGTTTTTATTTTAGATCTCTAGCACCTGCAGTATTTTGCTTTCATATTAATAAAATTTGACAATATCTTTAAGTAGCGCTCGAAACTCTCTGCAATGTCTTATTTACACCCAATCGGCTGGTTGCTGTTGGTTGACCCAATACCCTCTCCTTGCTATTAAAATGCCACACAGCTTCCTTTATGAGTGCTAATTTAAATAGCATTCATCCCCGTAACAATCCTCCAGTTGGCCACTCCAAGCATTGACTTCATCTCCTTTACCAAGATGGTGTCTTGTGCTAAATGGGAGCTAAACTTACATTTAACCCACTACCCAATTCTTTCCACATTGGGGGCTTTGTAGCATCTAAAGTATCAGAGGGAAATCACCCAGAGTCAAACTAAGTTTGTGTACACAGACAACAAACTTTCCAAATGCAACTGTTGTGCAGCAGCAGAGTTTCGTCAAGCCTTCCTGCAAGTAAAAGCTTCCACTGTGTATTTGAAACACATTCAATAAATAGCTAGTTGACCTTTGTATTAATGGTGCTGCACAAGAGTATAGATGTGGGTTATGAATCCTAGTCTGGGGTCAATATCCTGTGATGTGAAGTCTTGTGTTGATGGAGAGAAGCATACTGGAGACATGACAGTCGTGTTGGGAGCTGCGGCGAGTAAAACTTCAACACTGCCCCTCTAAACCATATCCAATTAAATGAACAAATATTGCAGCCTGTGTTCTAATACAGGATAACACAGGGGACTGGTAGGGAAGGAGAGAGTTATTTTCTCTGTAAAATTCACGTTAACTGTAGACTATTTCTTGCTTTCTTTGCTGAGACATTTAGGGATGAAATCAGGAGGCACTTTTTCCACATAAACATTCATGGAAATCTGGAAATCTTCCCTCTAAAGGCTATGGATACAGATGGGTTCAATTGAAACTTAAGCCTGCGGTTGATAGATTTTTTTGGTTGGTAAGCGTATCAAGGGATACAGAACAAAGGCCAATTGAGGTACAAACCAGCCATCATCAAACTGAATAGCAGAACCGGCTTGAGGGGCTAAACTAATTTTGGTGAAGTAGATTTGGGTAGAGAGTGGAAATACTTTGGTGCGTACGAGATATTTGTTGGCATTTAGAAAAGAAGATTCTATTTCTTAAACCGTGAGAGACCTCAGGAAGAAGTCAGCTTAAGGTTGTTAGCGATGAATCTGTGCCCCAGAGCACAAGCGTTAAGTTAATTCCTCCATCACAAGTTGCTCCGATTGCACTGTTACAGAGGACCCAGCAGAGAGTAACGTGCATTTCATTGAGCCTCTTCGGGCATATACTGTGTTAATGAACTATTTCACAATTATCTGGAAGTAGCTCATTAGTCACTCACAAAGTTGTTATTGGTGGATCAGCATCTCATGATTGGCAATTTTTTTTTAATTCTTCCTTGCAAGATTTTTTTTGCATTCTGACATTTCACAGGGTCCCAAACTACATGATCTGCTCAGGGAATGTCAACAATGTTATTACAATGAAAAGCAGGCTTCTCTCTCATTGGCCCAGTGTCGACTGTGGCTCAGTGGGTCGTGTTCACACTTCTGAGTTATAACATTGAGAGTTCAACGCCTACTCCGGAGACTTATGCCTTTAATTTAGCCTGACACTCTAATGCCAGTACTAAAGAAGTGCTGCACTGTTGGATATGCTATCTTTCAGATGAGATGTTAAATCGAGGCTAGTAAAAAAAAAAAAATTCCATGGCACTACTCCGGAAAACAGGGTGTTCTTCCCCAGATCAATATTTACCCCTCAAACAATATCACCAATAGATAATCCGGTCAATTAATTCCATTGCTGTTTGTGAGAGCTGGCTGTGCACAAATCGGCTTCCATGTTTTCTACATTTTCCATATAGTACACTTCAAAAATACTTCATTGGCTGTAAGCCACTTTAGAATGTCCTGAGGTTACGGAATGCACTTTATAAATAGGTCTTTCTTTTAACACTTAAAGGGTGGATATGTTTCGTGACGACCAATCCATGTCCAGATTAATGACAATGATATGCAACAATAGTGAAATATTTTTGACCTGCACATTGGAAAACAGCATCAGTTAGAGGATTGTCCTGGAGTCTCCAGGAATTGAAGATCAATCTCTAGGACACTGCTGTGTGCAACCCTGGAGAAAAATCATTGGGACAGAAGTTTTCTTTGTCATTTTCTTTGAAGATTTCTCTTTACCAGAAATAAAAATATTGAATATGGGAAAAAAATTGCTATTTGACTGACAGTCAAGCATCATCCAAATGGGTAATGATTCTTTTTGCTTTCCAGTTGGCGTAGAAAGGCAGTGCGTCACAAGGATGGATGTGTTGGCCGACTAATGGCTGGAGTGTGGGGGCAAATCATGTGATGAAATCTCCAGGAATATGTTTAATCGCAGTGGCACCCCTGGCATCAATATCCACCTAGGTGCTCAAACCGCCTAAATCTCAATGGAAACTCTTGTGATGAAACAGAGACCATAGGTGTTGATGACATCTTGACAAAGAGTCCCAGAAAGTCATCGGATGCATTTCAAAAAATCCTCCAGCAACGAGTTAACAGTAAAATGTAATTTACTTGAAATGCTCAGTAATGAATAATTTAATCCCATTCAGCTGGTCGCTGTTGGGAGGGGATATGAGGTCAAACACTAGCCACCAAAATGGCTCCTTAATGGGCGTTCCATCGTAGCCATATATCTGTGCTCGTTTTCAGACAGATCTGAACAGATTCTGTTCAGCAGGAAATGCAAATTATTGTAAGCACTGCAGACAGCAGAAGGTGAGAGAGAAAACAAGCAGAGTGAATCTTCAAAGAAGTCACAATAAATAACACTTTGTTTTAGACATGGAGAAATAGCAGATAGATTTTCAGACACATTCTAAATGATATGTCCTTGGTGTTTTCTAATCTACTGAGACCTGTAATTTCCATCTAAATGTTGCTGTCAAGTGATGCTTGGGTAGATTAGGGCTATGCTTGCAATTCAGGCTCTTAGCTAGTCCTGTATGAAATGTGCCAATGCACCCAATATTTTCCAATCACTGATCAATTCACAGCAGCAGGAGATAAAGGAATGGAAGGAAAGGTCAAGAGTGAAGTAGCAGGAAAGTGGCGGCAGGGACACAAGAGCTGGATTTAGGCAAAAGCAAAGGACTGCGGATGCTGGAAATCCAAAACAAAAATAAAAATACCTGGAAAAACTCAGCAGGTCTGGCAGCATCTGCAGAGAGGAACACAGTTAACATTTCGAGTCCGTATGACTCTTCAACAGAACTAAGTGAAAATAGAAAAGAGGTGAAATATAAACTGGTTTAAGGGGGGGTGGGGGGTGGGATGGGACAGGTAGAGCTGGATAGAGGGCCAGTGATAGGTGGAGACAACCATAAGATGTCACAGACAAAAGGACAATGAGGTGTTGAAGGTGGTGATATTATCTAAGGAATGTGCTAATTAAGGGTAGAAAGCAGGACAAGCAAGTTACAGATAGCCCTAGTGGGGATGGGGTGGGGTGAAGGGAAAGGATTGAAATAGGCTAAAAGGTAGAGATAAAACAATGGATGGAAATACATTTAAAAATAATGGAAATAGGTGGGAAAAGAAAAATCTATATAAATTATTGGAAAAAAGGGGGGAGGGGATCAGAAAGGGCGTGGGAATGGAGGAGAGAGTCTAAAATTGTTGAATTTAATATTCAGTCCGGAAGGCTGTAAAGTGCCTAGTCGGAAGATGAGGTGCTGTTCCTCCAGTTTGTGTTGAGCTTCACTGGAACAATGCAGCAGGCCAAGGACGGACATGTGGGCATGAGAGCAGGGTGGAGTGTTGAAATGACAAGCGACAGGGAGGTCTGGGTTATGCTTGCGGACAGACCGAAGGTGTTCCACAAAGCGGTCACCCGGTCTGCGTTTGATCTCTCCAATGTAGAGGAAACTGCATTGGGAGCAACGAATGCAGTAGATTAAATTGAAGGAAGTACAAGTGAAATGCTGCTTCACTTGAAAGGAGTGTTTGGGCCCTTGGACGGTGAGGAGAGAGGAAGTAAAGGTTCAGGTGTTGCACCTTCTGCGGTTGCATGGGAAAGTGCCGTGGGAGGGGGTTGAGGTGTAGGGGGTGATGGAGGAGTGGACCAGGGTGTCACGGAGGGAACGATCCCTGTGGAATTCCACCAGGGGGGGTGAAGGGAAGATGTGTTTGGTGGTGGCATCATGCTGGAGTTGGCGGAAATGGCGGAGGATGATCCTTTGAATGCGGAGGCTGGTGGGGTGATAAGTGAGGACAAGGGGGACCCTATCATGGTTCTGGGAGCGAGAGGAAGGTATGAGGGCGGATGCGTGGGAGATGGGCCGGACATGGTTGAGGGCCCTGTCAACAACTGTGGGTGGAAAACCTCGGTTAAGGAAGAAGGAGGACATGTCAGAGGAACTGTTTTTGAAGGTAGCATCATCAGAACAGATGCGACGGAGGCTAAGGAACTGAGAGAATGGGATGGAGTCCTTACAGGAAGCGGGGTGTGAGGAGCTGTAGTTGAGGTAGCTGTGGGAGTCAGTAGGTTTGTAATGGATATTGGTGGACAGTCTATCACCAGAAAAGGAGACAGAGAGGTCAAGCAAGGGAAGGGAAGTGTCAGAGATGGACCATGTGAAAATGATGGAGGGGTGGAAATTGGAAACAAAATTAATAAATTTTTCCAAGTCCCAATGAGGGCATGAAGCAGCACCAAAGTAATCATCGATGTACCGGAGAAAGAGTTGTGGAAGGGGGCCGGAGTAGGACTGCAACAAGGAATGTTCCACATACCCCATAAAGAGACAGGCATAGCTGGGGCCCATGTGGGTACCCATAGCCACACCTTTTATTTGGAGGAAATGAGAGGAGTTGAAGGAGAAATTGTTCAGCGTGAGAACAAGTTCAGCCAGACGGAGGAGAGTAGTGGTGGATGGGGATTGTTCAGGCCTCTGTTCGAGGAAGAAGCGGAGAGTCATCAGCCAATCCTGGAGGGAGATGAAGGTGTAGAGGTGTTGGACGTCCATGGTGAAGAGAGGTGGTTGGGGCCAGGGAACTGGAAATTGTTGATATGATGTAGGGTGTCAGAGGAATCACGGATGTATGTGGGAAGGAACTGGACAAGAGGAGAGAGAATGGAGTCAAGATAGCGAGAAATGAGTTCCGTGGGGCAGGACCAAGCTGAAACGATCGGTCTACCGGGGCAGTTCTGTTTGTGGATTTTGGGTAGGAGGTAGAAGCGGGCCGTCCGAGGTTGGGCGACTATCAGGTTGGAAGCTGTGGAAGGAAGATCTCCAGAGGAGATGAGGTCAGTGACAATCCTGGAAACAATGGCTTGATGTTCAATGGTGGGGTCATGGTCCAGGGAGAGGTAGGAGGAAGTGTCTGTGAGTTGATGCTCAGCCTCTGCGAGGTAGAGGTCAGTGCGCCAGACAACAACAGCATCACCCTTGTCAGCGGGTTTGATGACAATGTCAGGGTTGGACCTGAGAGAATGGAGTGCAGTAAGTTGAGAGAGAGACAGGTTAGAATGGGTGAGAGGAGCAGAGAAATTGAGACGACTAATGTCACGCCGACAGTTCTCAATGAAAAGATCAAGAGAAGGTAAGAATCCAGAGGGAGGGGTCCAGGTGGAGGGAGAATATTGGAGGTGGGTAAAAAGATCCATTGATTGGGGAGAGGACTCCTGCCCAAAGAAGTGAGCCTGGAGACGAAGACGGCGGAAGAAGAGTTCAGCATCATGCCAAACCCGAAATTCATTGAGATGAGGGCATAAGTCCATTGCTGAGCACTGAACGTTCAGCATCAGAGAGGGGAAGGTCAGGGGGTAGTGAATACACAGCTGGGGCAGGGATCCACCGTCTTCATCTCCGGGCTCAATTCTTTGGGCAGGAGTCCTCTCCCCACTCAACGGATCCTTTTACCCGCCTCCAATATTCTCCCTCCACCTGGACCCCTGCCTCTGGATTCTTACCTTGATCTTTTCATTGAGAACTGTCGGTGTGACATCAGTCATCTCAATTTCTCTGCTCCTCTCACCCATTCTAATCTGTCTCTCTCTCAACTTACTGCACTCCATTCTCTCAGGTCCAACCCTGACATTGTCATCAAACCCGCTGACAAGGGTGGTGCTGTTGTTGTCTGGCGCACTGACCTCTACCTCACGGAGGCTGAGCGTCAACTCACAGACACTTCCTCCCACCTCCCCCTGGACCATGACCCCACTGAACATCAAGCCATTGTTTCCAGGACTGTCACTGACCTCATCTCCTCTGGGGATCTTCCTCCCACAGCTTCCAACCTGATAGTCTCCCAACCTCGGACGGCCCGCTTCTACCTCCTACCCAAAATCCACAAACAGGACTGTCCCGGTAGACCGATCGTCTCAGCTTGCTCCTGCCCCACAGAACTCATTTCTCGTTATCTTGACTCCATTCTCTCTCCCCTTGTCCAGTCCCCTACCAACTACATCCATGATTCCTCTCACACCCTACATCATATCAACAATTTCCAGTTCCCTGGTCCCAACCGCCTCCTCTTCACCATGGACGTCCAATCCCTCTACACCTCCATCCCCTACCAGGATGGGCTGATGACTCTCCGCTTCTTCCTCAAATAGAGGCCCGAACAATCCCCATCCACCACTACTCTCCCCCGTCTAGCTGAACTTGTTCTCACACTGAACAATTTCTCCTCTCACTTTTTCCAAATAAAAGGTGTGGCTATGGGTACCCGCATGGGCCCCAGCTATGCCTGTCTCTTTATGGGGTATGTGGAACATTCCTTGTTCCAGTCCTACTCCGGCCCCCTTCCATAACTCTTTCTCCGGTACATCGATGATTACTTCGGTGCTGCTTCGTGCTCTTGTCTGGACCTGGAAAAATTTATTAATTTTGCTTCCAATCTCCACCCCTCCATCATTTTCACGTGGTCCATCTCTGACACTTCCCTTCCCTTCCTTGACCTCTCTGTCTCAATTTCTGGTGATAGACTGTCCACCAATATCCATTACAAACACACCGACTCCCACAGCAACCTCGACTACAGCTCCTCACACTCCGCTTCCAGTAAGGACTCCATCCCATTCTCTCAGCTCCTTCGCCTCCGTCGCATCTGTTCTGATGATGCTACTTTCAAAAACAGTTCCTCTGACATGTCTTCCTTCTTCCTTAACCAAGGTTTTCCACCCACGGTGGTTGACAGGGCCCTCAACCATGTCCAGCCCATCTCCCACGCATCCGCTCTCACGCCTTCTCCTCCCTCCCAGAAACATGATAGGGTCCCCCTTGTCCTCACTTATCACCCCACCAGCCTCCGCATTCAAAGGATCATCCTCCGCCATTTCCGCCAACTCCAGCATGAGGCCACAACCAACACATCTTCCCTTCACCCCACCCCCAGCGGCTTTTTGCAGGGATCATTCCCTCCAGGACACCCTGGTCCACTACTCCATCACCCCCTACACCTCAACCCCCTCCTACAGCACCTCCCCATGCAACCGCAGAAGGTGCAGCACCTGCCCCTTCACTTCCTCTCTCCTCACTGTTCAAAGGCCCAAACACTCCTTTCAAGTGAAGCAGCATTTCACTTGCACTTTCCTGAATTTGGTCTACTGCATTCGTTGCTCCCAATGCGGTTTCCTCTACGTTGGAGAGACCAAACGCAGACTGGGTGACCGCTTTGCGGAATACCTTCGGTCTTTCCGCAAGCATGACCCAGACCTCCCTGTCGCTTGCCATTTGAACACCCCGACCCGGCTCTCATGCCCACATGTCCGTCCTTGGCTTGCTGCATTGTTCCAGTGAAGCTCAACGTAAACTGGAGGAACAGCACCTCATCTTCCGACTAGGCACTTTACAGCCTTCCGGACTGAATATTGAGTTCAACAATTTTAGATCATGAGCTCTCTTCTCCATCCCCACCCCCTTTCTAATCCCCCCCACCTTTTACCAATAATTTATATAGATTTTTCTTTTCCCACCTATTTCCATTATTTTTAAATGTATTTCCATCCATTGTTTTATCTCTACCTTTTAGCCTATTTCGATCCATTCCCTTCACCCCACCCCACCCCCACTAGAGCTATCTGTAACTCTTTCGAGTACAAACCCGCTTCCATCTGTTTCAGATGAAGTTATATTGCTTCATAGTTTGCCATTGTGAGATTTGAACTCTTGATCTTGGGGTTACAAGCCCAGTACCATAACCACTTGGCTATTTAGGCCAAGCTAGAGCTATCTGTACCTTGCTTGTCCTGCTTTCTATCCTTAATTAGCACATTCCTCAGATAATATCACCACCTTCAACACCTCTTTGTCCTTTTTTCTATGACAACTTTTGGCTATCTCCACCTATCACTGGCCCTCTATCGAGTTCTACCTGTCCCACCCCCTGTATAGTCCTACAGCACATTGAGAGTAACGGCAAAGCAATTTAGACACAGACCCAAAAGGGTATGGGCATTTCAGGACTTGGAACACGCAAAAGCATTGCTGCATTTCTTGATGCATCCTTGACTGTCAGGACAGGCTGTTCTCCAGGCTGGAGTGTCGACAAGGATTGGGTCATGGTCTCAGTACAAAGGTTCAGCATTTGAAGAATGAATCAGGAAAATTTATTTGAGTGTTTTGAACATTTCATATTCGCCACCAGAATGATAAAAGATCACAGACCTGAAATGTTAATTTTGTGGCGCTCCATGGATGCTGCAGATCAGTTGAGTGGTCCCAGCATTTTCTGCCTTTGTATCATCCTGTACCTGTCCTGGGAGTGTTTGATGGAGGCAGTGTAGAGGGAGATTTACTCTGTATCTAACCCCGTGCTGTACCTGTCCTGGGAGTGTTTGATGGGGACAGTGTAGAGGGAGCTTTACACTGTATCTAACCCTGTGCTGTACCTGTCCTGGGAGTGTTTGATGGGGACAGTGCAGAGAGAGCTTTACTCTGTATCTAACCCCGTGCTGTACCTGTCCTGGGAGTGTTTGATGGGACTGTGTAGAGGGAGCTTTACTCTGTATCTAACCCCGTGCTGTACCTGTCCTGGGAGTGTAACTGGGGACAGTGTAGAGGGGTCTTTACTCTGTATCTAACTCTGTGCTGTACCTGTCCTGGGAGTGTTTGATGGGGACAGTGTAGAGGAGGCTTTGTTCTGCATCCAGATGTTTGAGACAGGAAGATTTCTACTGACCAGGACAAAAATCTCTCACCTTTTAAAGCACAAATAAATAAAACCATAATTACTAAAGAAAACGTTGCTCTCACCAATTCTGGTGCCAGATGTGCAAACCCCATTATTTCAGTTGTAGTCTTCAGCTCGCTCCCTTCCAACAGGCCCAGGCTCCAGCTTGTAAGTTCCTATGGAAACAAAGTCTGTTTTACTTCCCAATTCAAAGATATTAATGTGGGAAATCAGCTAAATTATCCAGAGGAAATGAAGAGCAGAGATGATGTTTATTGTAAAGCTTTTCTTCCCAGCCAATTGTACAGATGTTAGATGTTAATGCCTCTGCGATGGAAATGGAATAAAATTTCAATTGTTGCTGTGTTACCTCATTACTGAGATTTTGATTAAATTCGTTATGGAGAATTCAACAAGAGACACACAGTCAGTTATTTTTGAAAAGCTCTTGACCTGCATAATACATCTTTGTCTAATAAAAGGTATTGTGTAAATAGCTGTGGGATTATATGCGGCGAGTCATTGACAAGGCTATTAACTGCCGCTTACTATTAAAGTTGCAAAAGCTAGGCCCAAAACCATAGTTTGCATCACCAAGAAGGATGAGGACGAGTACAACAGGCTCATAGGAACAACACCATCACCACCAAACCTCCCATGATTTGGAACTGTAATAAACATTGCCCCTTCATAAGTTACTGGGTTAAAGTCATGGATTATCTCAAGGTAACAGCACTGTGAAAGCACCTTCACCACACAGACTGCAATGCCCCAAGGAAGCAGCTCATCACTGCCTTCTCAAAGGTAAGTAGGGACTGATAAATAAAACCTTGCTAATGATGCTCACATTCCAACAATGAATTCCATGAAAATACCAGCTCGGTTTTCCCATTCCCCATATACCAAACAGCAAAAAGTAGGGGGACTCTTCAAGCATACATTATTTTATAAATACATCCAGCCAGGGCTGAATTCATACAGGGAGGTGGAAAAGACAGGTCCATTTGGAAGCTATAATATTGTATCAATCAGCATGTGGGCACATCTCAATACTGGGTGACACTTGATCATTCTTTATGATGTGCATCAGGGATGGCTTTGGAAGACTAGTATACCCTGTGAGGTGAGGTAACAGGGTAAGTGTGGAACTGTCCCCCCAAGGGAGAGTCAGCACCTTCAGGAACTGTCCCCCCAAGGGAGAGTCAGCACCTTCAGGAACTGTCCCCCAGTGAGAGTCAGCACCGTCAGGAACAGGCCCCCACTGACAGTCAGCATCTTCAGGAACAGTTCCCCAGTGAGGGTCAGCACCTTCAGGGACTGTCCCCCAGTGAGAGTAAGCAACTTCAGGAACGGTCGCCCAGGGAGAGTCAACACCTTCAGGAACTGTTCCCCAGGGAGAGTCAGCACCTTCAGGAACTGTTCCCCAGTCAGAGTCAGCAGCTTCAGGAACTGTTCCCCAGTGAGAGTCAGCAACTTCAGGAACTGTACCCCAGTGAGAGTCAGCAGGTTCAGGAACTGGTCCCCAATGAGAGTCAGCACCTTCAGGAACTGTCCACCAGTGAGAGTCAGCACATTCAGGAACTGTTCCCCAGTGAGAGTCAGCATCTTTAGGAACTGTCCCCCAGTGAGGGTCAACACGTTCAGGAACTGTCCCCAGTGAGAGTCAGCATCTTCAGGAACTGTTCCCCCAGGGAGAGTCAGCACATTCAGGAACAGTCCCCCAGTGAGAATAAGCACCATCAGGAACTGTCCCCCAGTGAGAGTCAGCACTTTCACGAACTGGCCCCCCCAGTGAGAGTCAGCACCTTCAGGAACTGTCCCCCCAGGTGAGAGTCAGCACCTTCACGAACTGTTCACAGTGAGAGACAGCACCTTCAGGAACTGTCCCCCAGTGAGAGACAGCACCTTCAGGAAATATCCCCCAGTGAGAGTCAGCACCTTCAGGAACTGTTCCCCAGTGAGAGTCAGCACCTTCAGGAACTGTCCCCCAATGAGAGTCAGCACCTTCAGGAACTGTCCTCCAGTGACAGTCAGCACATTCAGGAACTGTCCCCCAGTGAGAGTCAGCACCCACAGGATCTGTCCCGCAGTGAGATTCAGCACCTTCAGGAACTGTCCGCCCCAGTGAGAGTCAGCACCTTCAGAAACTGTACCCCCAATGAGACTCAGAACCTTCAGGAACTGTCCCCCAGGGAGAGTCAGCAACTTCAGGAAATGTGCCCACCCCCAGGGAGAGTCAGCATCTTCAGGAACTGGTCCCCAGTGAGGGTCAGCAACTTCAGGGACTGTCCCCCAGTGAAAGTCAGCACCTTCAGGAACTGTGCCCCAGTGAGAGTCAGCACCTTCAGGAACTGTCCCACAGTGAGAGTCAGGAGCTTCAGGATCTGTCCCCCAGTGAGAGTCAGCACCTTCTGGAACTGGCCCCCACTGAGAGTCAGCATCTTCAGGAACTGTCCCCCAGTGATCGTCAGCAAGTTCAGGATATATCCACCAGTGAGAGTCAGCACCTTCAGGAACTGGCCCCCACTGAGAGTCAGCATCTTCAGGAACAGTTCCCCAGTGAGGGTCAGCACCATCAGCGACTGTCCCAAAGTGAGAGTCAGCACCTTCAGGAACTGTCCCGCCCCCACCCCCCCAAAGTGAGAATCAGCACCTTCAGGAACTGTCCCACAGTGAGAGTCAGCAACTTCAGGAACGGTAGCCCAGGGAGAGTCAGCACCTTCAGGAACTGTCCCCCAGGGAGAGTCAGCACCTTCAGGAACTGTTCCACAGTCAGAGTCAGCACCTTCAGGAACTGTTCCCCAGTGAGAGTCAGCACCTTCAGGAACTGTTCCCCAGAGAGAGTCAGCAGGTTCAGGAACTGGTCCCCAGTGAGAGTCATCACCTTCACGAACTGTTCACAGTGAGAGACAGCACCTTCAGGAACTGTCCCCCAGTGAGAGTCAGCACCTTCAGGAAATTTCCCCCAGTGAGAGTCAGCATCTTCAGGAACTGTTCCCCAGTGAGTGTCAGCACATTCAGGAACTGTCCCCCAGTGAGAGTCAGCACCTTTAGGAACTGTCCCCCAGTGAGGGTCAACACGTTCAGGAACTGTCCCCAGTGAGAGTCAGCATCTTCAGGAACTGTTCCCCCAGTGAGAGTCAGCACCTTGATGAATTGTCCCCCAGTGAGAGTCAGAACATTCAGGAACAGTCCCCCAGTGAGAATCAGCACCATCAGGAACAGTCCCCCAGTGAGAGTCAGAACATTCAGGAACAGTCCCCCAGTGAGAGTCAGCACCTTCAGGAACTGTCCCCCCAGGTGAGAGTCATCACCTTCACGAACTGTTCACAGTGAGAGACAGCACCTTCAGGAACAGTCCCCCAGTGAGAGTCAGCACCTTCAGGAAATTTCCCCCAGTGAGAGTCAGCATCTTCAGGAACTGTTCCCCAGTGAGTGTCAGCACATTCAGGGACTGTCCCCCAGTGAGAGTCAGCACCATCAGGTACTGTCCCCACACCCCCCAAAAGTGAGAGTCAGCACCTTCAGGAACTGTACCCCAGTGAGAGTCAGCAACTTCATGAACGATCCCCCAGGGAGAGTCAGCACCTTCAGGAACTGTCTCCCAGGGAGAGTCAGCACCTTCAGGAACTGTTCCCCAGTCAGAGTCAGCAGCTTCAGGAACTGTACCCCAGTGAGAGTCAGCACCTTCAGGAACTGTTCCCCAGTGAGAGTCAGCAGGTTCAGGAACTGGTCCCCAGTGAGAGTCAGCACCTTCAGCAACTGTCCACCAGTGAGAGTCAGCACATTCAGGAACTGTCGCCCAGGGAGAGTCACCAACTTCAGGAACAGTCCCCCAGTTAGAGTCAGCATCTTCAGGAACTGTCCCCCAGTGAGAGTCAGCACCTTTAGGAACTGTCCCCCAGTGAGGGTCAACACGTTCAGGAACTGTCCCCAGTGAGAGTCAGCATCTTCAGGAACTGTTCCCCCAGTGAGAGTCAGCACCTTGAGGAATTGTCCCCCAGTGAGATTCAGCACATTCCGGAACAGTCCCCCAGTGAGAATCAGCACCATCAGGAACTGTCTCCCAGTGAGAGTCAGCACTTTCACGAACTGGCCACCCCAGTGAGAGTCAGCACCTTCAGGAACTGTCCCCCCAGGTGAGAGTCAGCACCTTCACGAACTGTTCACAGTGAGAGACAGCACTTTCAGGAACTGTCCCCCAGTGAGAGTCAGCAACTTCAGGAACTTTACCCCAGTGAGAGTCAGCACCTTCAGGAACTGTTCCCCAGTGAGAGTTAGCACCTTCAGGAACTGTCCCCCAATGAGAGTCAGCACCTTCAGGAACTGTCCCCCAGTGAGATTCAGCACCTTCAGGAACTGTCCCCCAGTGAGAGTCAGCACCCTCAGGATCTGTCCCGCAGTGAGATTCAGCACCTTCAGGAACTGTCCGCCCCAGTGAGAGTCAGCACCTTCAGGAACTGTCCCCCAGGGAGAGTCAGCACCTTCAGGAAATGTGCCCACCCCCAGGGAGAGTCAGCACCTTCAGGAACTGTCCCACAGTGAGAGTCAGCACCTTCAGGAACTGTTGCCAATCAGAGTCAGCACCTTTGGGAACTGTTCCCCAGAGAGAGTCAGCACCTTCAAGATATGTCCCCCAGTGAGAAACAGCAGCTTCAGATACTGTCCCCCAGTGAGAGTCAGCACCTTCTGGAACTGGCCCCCACTGAGAGTCAGCATCTTCAGGAACTACTACCCAGTCAGGGTCAGCACCTTCAGGGACTGTCCCCCAGTAAGAGTCAGCACCTTCAGGAACTGTCCCCCAGTCAGAGTCAGCATCTTCAGGAACTGTCTCCCAGTGAGAGTCAACACCTTCACTAACTGTCCAACAGTGAGAGACAGCACCTTCAGGAACTGTCCCCCAGTGAGAGTCAGCACCTTCAGGAACTGTCCCCCAGTGAGGGTCAGCACTTTTAGGAACTGTCCCCCCAATGAGAGTCAGCACCTTCAGGAACTGTCCCCCATTGAGTGCCAAAACCTTCAGCAACTTTTCCCCAGTGAGAGTCAGCACCTTCAGGAACTGTCACACAGGGAGAGTCAGCACCTTCAGGAACTGTCCCCCAGGGAGAGTCAGCACCTTCAGGAAGTCTCCCCCAGTGAGAGTCAGCACATTCAGGAACTGTCTCCCAGTGAGAGTCAGCACATTCAGGAACTGTCCCCCAGTGAGAGTCAGCATATTCAGGAACTATCCCCCAGTGAGAGTCAGCACCATCAGGAACAATCCCCCAATGAGAGTCAGCACTTTCACGAACTGACCCCCAGTGAGAGTCAGCACCTTCAGGAACTGTCCCCCCCCCGTGATAGTCAGCACCTTCAGGAACTGTCCCCCAGTGAGAGTCAGCACCTTCAGGAACTTTCCCCCAGTGAGAGTCAGCATCTTGAGGAACTGTCCCCCCCCCGTGATAGTCAGCACCTTCAGGAACTGTCCCACAGTGAGATTCAGCACATTCAGGAACTAACCCCCAGTGCGAGGCAGCACCTTCAGGAACTGTTCCCCAGTGAGAGTCAGCACCTTCAGGAACTGTCCCCTAGTGAGTGTCAGCATCTTGAGGAACTGTCCTCCCCCAGTGAGAGTCAGCACCTTCACGAACTGTCCCCCAGTGAGAGACAGCACCTTCAGGAACTGTCCCCTAGTGAGTGTCAGCATTTTCAGGATGAATCCCCCAGTGAGAGACAGCACCTTCAGGAACTGTCCCCTAGTGAGTGTCAGCACTTTCAGGATCAATCCTCCAGTGAGGGTCAGCACCTTCAGGGACTGTCCCACAGTGAGATTCAGCACCTTCAGGAACTGTCCCCACCCCCCCACCCCAGTGAGAGTCAGCACCTTCAGAAACTGTCCCCCAGTGAGAGTCAGCAGCTTCAGAACTGTTCCCCAGTGAGGGTCAGCACCTTCAGTAATTGTCCCCCAGTCAGAGTCAGAGTCAGCACCTTCAGGAACTGTTCCCCAGTGAGAGTCAGCAGCTTCAGAACAGTTCCCCAGTGAGAGTCAGCATCTTCAGTAACTGTCCCCCAGTGAGAGTCAGCACCTTCAGGAACTGGTCAAGAGTGAGAGTCAGCACCTTCAGGAACTGTCCTCCAGTCAGAGTCAGCAACTTCAGGAACTGTCCCCCAGTCAGAGTCAGCACCTTCAGGAACTGTCGCCCAGTGAGGGTCAACAAGTTCAGTAACTGTCCCCCAGGGAGAGTCAGCACCTTCAGGAACTGTCCCCCAGTGAGAGTCCACACCTTCAGGAACTGTCCCCCAGTGAGAGTCAGCACGATCAGGAACTGTCCCACAGTGAGAGTCAGGAGCTTCAGGATCTGTCCCCCAGTGAGAGTCAGCACCTTCCGGAACTGGCCCCCACTGAGAGTCAGCGTCTTCAGGAACTGTCCCCCAGTGATCGTCAGCAAGTTCAGGATCTATCCACCAGTGAGAGTCAGCACCTTCAGGAACTGGCCCCCACTGAGAGTCAGCATCTTCAGGAACAGTTCCCCAGTGAGGGTCAGCACCATCAGGGACTGTCCCAAAGTGAGAGTCAGCACCTTCAGGAACTGTCCCGCCCCCACCCCCCCAAAGTGAGAATCAGCACCTTCAGGAACTGTCCCACAGTGAGAGTCAGCAACTTCATGAACGGTAGCCCAGGGAGAGTCAGCACCTTCAGGAACTGTCCCCCAGGGAGAGTCAGCACCTTCAGGAACTGTTCCACAGTCAGAGTCAGCAGCTTCAGGAACTGTTCCCCAGTGAGAGTCAGCACCTTCAGGAACTGTTCCCCAGAGAGAGTCAGCAGGTTCAGGAACTGGTCCCCAGTGAGAGTCAGCACCTTCAGGAACTGTCCCCCAGTGAGAGTCAGCACCTTCAGGAAATTTCCCCCAGTGAGAGTCAGCATCTTCAGGAACTGTTCCCCAGTGAGTGTCAGCACATTCAGGAACTGTCCCCCAGTGAGAGTCAGCACCTTTAGGAACTGTCCCCCAGTGAGGGTCAACACGTTCAGGAACTGTCTCCAGTGAGAGTCAGCATCTTCAGGAACTGTTCCCCCAGTGAGAGTCAGCACCTTGATGAATTGTCCCCCAGTGAGAGTCAGAACATTCAGGAACAGTCCCCCAGTGAGAATCAGCACCATCAGGAACTGTCCCCCAGTGAGAGTCAGCACCTTCAGGAACTGTCCCCCCAGGTGAGAGTCATCACCTTCACGAACTGTTCACAGTGAGAGACAGCACCTTCAGGAACAGTCCCCCAGTGAGAGTCAGCACCTTCAGGAAATTTCCCCCAGTGAGTGTCAGCACATTCAGGGACTGTCCCCCAGTGAGAGTCAGCACCATCAGGTACTGTCCCCACACCCCCCAAAAGTGAGAGTCAGCACCTTCAGGAACTGTACCCCAGTGAGAGTCAGCAACTTCATGAACGATCCCCCAGGGAGAGTCAGCATCTTCAGGAACTGTCTCCCAGGGAGAGTCAGCAGCTTCAGGAACTGTACCCCAGTGAGAGTCAGCACCTTCAGGAACTGTTCCCCAGTGAGAGTCAGCAGGTTCAGGAACTGGTCCCCAGTGAGAGTCAGCACCTTCAGCAACTGTCCACCAGTGAGAGTCAGCACATTCAGGAACTGTCGCCCAGGGAGAGTCACCAACTTCAGGAACAGTCCCCCAGTTAGAGTCAGCATCTTCAGGAACTGTCCCCCAGTGAGAGTCAGCACCTTTAGGAACTGTCCCCCAGTGAGGGTCAACACGTTCAGGAACTGTCCCCAGTGAGAGTCAGCATCTTCAGGAACTGTTCCCCCAGTGAGAGTCAGCACCTTCAGGAATTGTCCCCCAGTGAGATTCAGCACATTCCGGAACAGTCCCCCAGTGAGAATCAGCACCATCAGGAACTGTCCCCCAGTGAGAGTCAGCACTTTCACGAACTGGCCACCCCAGTGAGAGTCAGCACCTTCAGGAACTGTCCCCCCAGGTGAGAGTCAGCACCTTCACGAACTGTTCACAGTGAGAGACAGCACTTTCAGGAACTGTCCCCCAGTGAGAGTCAGCAACTTCAGGAACTTTACCCCAGTGAGAGTCAGCACCTTCAGGAACTGTTCCCCAGTGAGAGTCAGCACCCTCAGGATCTGTCCCGCAGTGAGATTCAGCACCTTCAGGAACTGTCCGCCCCAGTGAGAGTCAGCACCTTCAGGAACTGTCCCCCAGGGAGAGTCAGCACCTTCAGGAAATGTGCCCACCCCCAGGGAGAGTCAGCACCTTCAGGAACTGTCCCACAGTGAGAGTCAGCACCTTCAGGAACTGTCCCCCAATGAGAGTCAGCACCTTCAGGAACTGTCCCCCAGTGAGGGTCAGCACCTTCAGGGCCTGTCCCACAGTGAGATTCAGCACCTTCAGGAACTGTCCCCACCCCCCCACCCCAGTGAGAGTAAGCACCATCAGGAACTGTCCCCCAGTGAGAGTCAGCACCTTCAGGAACTGTCCCCCAGGGAGAGTCAGCAACTTCAGGAACTGTCCCCCAAGGAGAGTCAGCACCTTCAGGAACTTACCCCCCTCCCGCCGCCCCGAGTGAGAGTCAGCACCTTCAGAAACTGTCCCCCAGTGAGAGTCAGCAACTTCATGAACGATCCCCCAGGGAGAGTCAGCACCTTCAGGAACTGTCTCCCAGGGAGAGTCAGCACCTTTAGGAACTGTTCCCCAGTCAGAGTCAGCAGCTTCTGGAACTGTACCCCAGTGAGAGTCAGCAGCTTCAGGAACTGTTCCCCAGTGAGAGTCAGCAGGTTCAGGAACTGGTCCCCAGTGAGAGTCAGCACCTTCAGCAACTGTCCACCAGTGAGAGTCAGCACATTCAGGAACTGTCGCCCAGGGAGAGTCACCAACTTCAGGAACAGTCCCCCAGTTAGAGTCAGCATCTTCAGGAACTGTCCCCCAGTGAGAGTCAGCACCTTCAGGAAGTCTCCCCCAGTGAGAGTCAGCACATTCAGGAACTGTTTCCCAGTGAGAGTCAGCACATTCAGGAACTGTCCCCCAGTGAGAGTCAGCACATTCAGGAACTATCCCCCAGTGAGAGTCAGCACATTCAGGAACAGTCGCCCAGTGAGAGTCAGCACCATCAGGAACAGTACCCCAATGAGAGTCAGCACTTTCACGAACTGACCCCCAGTGAGAGTCAGCACCTTCAGGAACTGTCCCCCCCCCGTGATAGTCAGCACCTTCAGGAACTGTCCCCCAGTGAGAGTCAGCACCTTCAGGAACTTTCCCCCAGTGAGAGTCAGCATCTTGAGGAACTGTCCTCCCCCAGTGAGAGTCAGCACCTTCACGAACTGTCCCCCAGTGAGAGACAGCACCTTCAGGAACTGTCCCCCAGTGAGAGTCAGCACCATCGGGAACTGTCCCCCAGTGAGAGTCAGCACCTTCAGGAACTGTCCCCTAGTGAGTGTCAGCACCTTCAGGAACTGTTCCCCAGTGAGAGTCAGCATTTTCAGGATCAATCCCCCAGTGAGAGTCAGCATCTTCAGGAACTGTTCCCCAGTGAGGGTCAGCACCTTCAGGAACTGTCCCCCAGAGAGAGTCAGCACCTTCATGAGCTGTCCCCCTCCCCCGCCCCGAGTGAGAGTCAGCACCTTCAGAAACTGTCCCCCAGTGAGAGTCAGCAGCTTCAGAACTGTCCCCCAGTCAGAGTCAGCACCTTCAGGAACTGTCCCCCAGTCAGAGTCAGCACCTTCAGGAACTGTCCCCCAGTGAGAGTCAGAGTCAGCACCTTCAGGAACTGTTCCCCAGTGAGAGTCAGCAGCTTCGG
Source organism: Carcharodon carcharias (assembly GCF_017639515.1). Lineage (NCBI taxonomy): Eukaryota > Metazoa > Chordata > Chondrichthyes > Lamniformes > Lamnidae > Carcharodon > Carcharodon carcharias. The sequence continues at coordinate 3,620,542 of NC_054498.1, forward strand.
AACAGTTCCCCAGTGAGAGTCAGCACCTTCAGTAACTGTCCCCCAGTGAGAGTCAGCACCTTCAGGAACTGGTCAAGAGTGAGAGTCAGCACCTTCAGGAACTGTCCTCCAGTCAGAGTCAGCACCTTCAGGAACTGTCGCCCAGTGAGGGTCAACAAGTTCAGTAACTGTCCCCCAGGGAGAGTCAGCACCTTCAGGAACTGTCCCCCAGTGAGAGTCAACACCTTCAGGAACTGTCCCCCAGTGAGAGTCAGCACGATCAGGAACTGTACCCCTCAGAGAGAATCAGCATCTTCAGGAACTGTCCCCCAATGAGAGTCAGCACCTTCAGGAACTGTCCCCCCCACTGAGAGTCAGCACCTTCAGGAACTGTCCCCCAGTATGTGTCAGCGTTTTCAGGAACTGTTCCCCCAGTGAGAGTCAGCACCTTCAGGAATTGTCCCCCAGTGAGAGTCAGCACATTCAGCAACAGTCCCCCAGTGAGATTCAGCACCTTCAGGAACCTTCCCCCAGTGAGATTCAGCACTTTCACGAACTGGCCCCCAATTTGAGAGTCAGCACCTTCAGGAACTGTCCCCCCCGTTGAGCGTCAGCACCTTCACGAACTGTCCCCCAGTGAGAGACAGCACCTTCAGGAACTGTCCCCCAGTGAGAGTCAGCACCTTCAGGAACTGTACCCCAGTGAGGGTAAACAAGTTCAGTAACTGTCCCCCAGAGAGAATCAGCACCTTCAGGAACTGTCCCCCAGTGACAGTCAACACCTTCAGGAACTATCCCCCAGTGAGAGTCAGCACGATCAGGAACTGTACCCCTCAGAGAGAATCAGCATCTTCAGGAACTGTCCCCCAATGAGAGTCAGCACCTTCAGGAACTGTCCCACAGTGAGAGTCAGCACTTTCAGGATCAATCCCCCAGTGAGAGTCAGCATCTTCAGGAACTGTTCCCCAGTGAGGGTCAGCACCTTCAGGAACTGTCCCACAGTGAGATTCAGCACCTTCAGGAACTGTCCCCCAGTGAGAGTCAGCACCTTCAGGAACTGTCCCCCAGGGAGAGTCAGCACCTTCAGGAACTGACCCCACCCCCCACCCCAGTGAGAGTCAGCACCTTCAGGAACTGTCCCCCAGGGAGAGTCAGCAACTTCAGGAACTGTCCCCCAAGGATAGTCAGCACCTTCAGGAACTTACACCCCCCCCCCCCTCCCGCCGCCCCGCGTGAGAGTCAGCACCTTCAGAAACTGTCCCCCAGTGAGAGTCAGCAACTTCATGAACGATCCCCCAGGGAGAGTCAGCACCTTCAGGAACTGTCTCCCAGGGAGAGTCAGCACCTTTAGGAACTGTTCCCCAGTCAGAGTCAGCAGCATCTGGAACTGTACCCCAGTGAGAGTCAGCACCTTCAGGAACTGTTCCCCAGTGAGAGTCAGCAGGTTCAGGAACTGGTCCCCAGTGAGAGTCAGCACCTTCAGCAACTGTCCACCAGTGAGAGTCAGCACATTCAGGAACTGTCGCCCAGGGAGAGTCACCAACTTCAGGAACAGTCCCCCAGTTAGAGTCAGCATCTTCAGGAACTGTCCCCCAGTGAGAGTCAGCACCTTTAGGAACTGTCCCCCAGTGAGGGTCAACACGTTCAGGAACTGTCCCCAGTGAGAGTCAGCATCTTCAGGAACTGTTCCCCCAGTGAGAGTCAGCACCTTGAGGAATTGTCCCCCAGTGAGATTCAGCACATTCCGGAACAGTCCCCCAGTGAGAGACAACACCTTCAGGAACTGTCCCCCAGTGAGAGTCAGCACCTTCAGTAACTTTCCCCCAGTGAGAGTCAGCATCTTGAGGAACTGTCCTCCCCCAGTGAGAGTCAGCACCTTCACGAACTGTCCCCCAGTGAGAGTCAGCACCTTCAGGAACTGTGCCCCAGTGAGAGTCAGCACCATCGGGAACTGTCCCCCAGTGAGAGTCAGCACCTTCAGGAACTGTCCCCTAGTGAGTGTCAGCACCTTCAGGAACTGTCCCCCAGTGAGAGTCAGCATTTTCAGGATCAATCCCCCAGTGAGAGTCAGCATCTTCAGGAACTTTGCCCCCGTGAGGGTCAGCACCTTCAGGAGCTGTCCCACAGTGAGAGTCAGCACTTTCAGGATCAATCCCCCAGTGAGAGTCAGCATCTTCAGGAACTGTTCCCCAGTGAGGGTCAGCACCTTCAGGGACTGTCCCACAGTGAGATTCAGCACCTTCAGGAACTGTCCCCACCCCCCCAGCCCAGTGAGAGTAAGCACCATCAGGAACTGTCCCCCAGTGACAGTCAGCACCTTCAGGAACTGTCCCCCAGGGAGAGTCAGCAACTTCAGGAACTGTCCCCCAGTGAGAGTCAGCACCTTCAGGAAATTTCCTCCCACCCGCCCCGAGTGAGAGTCAGCACCTTCAAAAATTGTCCCCCAGTGAGAGTCAGCACCTTCAAAAACTGTCCCCCAGTGAGAGTCAGCACCTTCAGGAACTGGCCCCCAGTGAGAGTCAGCACCTTCACGAACTGTCCCCCAGTGAGAGTCAGCACCTTCAGGAACTGTGCCCCAGTGAGAGTCAGCACCATCGGGAACTGTCCCCCAGTGAGAGTCAGCAGCTTCAGGAACTGTCCCGAAGTCAGAGTCAGCACCTTCAGGAACTGTTCCCCATTCAGAGTCTGCACCTTCAGGAACTGTCGCCCAGTGAGGGTCAACAAGTTCAGTAACTGTCCCCCAGGGAGAGTCAGCACCTTCAGGAACTGTCCCCCAGTGAGAGTCAACACCTTAAGGAACTGTCCACCAGTGAGAGTCAGCACGATCAGGAACTGTACCCCTCAGAGAGAATCAGCATCTTCAGGAACTGTCCCCCAATGAGAGTCAGCACCTTCAGGAACTGTCCCCCCCAGTGAGAGTCAGCACCTTCAGGAACTGTCCCCCAGTAGGAGTCAGCATTTTCAGGAACTGTTCCCCCAGTGAGAATCAGCACCTTCAGGAATTGTCCCCCAGTGAGAGTCAGCACATTCAGCAACAGTCCCCCAGTGAGATTCAGCACCATCAGGAACTTTCCCCCAGTGAGAGTCAGCACTTTCACGAACTGGCCCCCAAAGTGAGAGTCAGCACCTTCAGGAACTGTCCCCCCCGTTGAGGGTCAGCACCTTCACGAACTGTCCCCCCGTGAGAGACAGCACCTTCAGGAAATGTCCCCCAGTGAGAGTCAGCACCTTCAGGAACTGTACCCCAGTGAGGGTCAACAAGTTCAGTAACTGTCCCTCAGGGAGAGTCAGCACCTTCAGGAACTGTCCCCCAGTGAGAGTCAACACCTTCAGGAACTGTCCCCCAGTGAGAGTCAGCACGATCAGGAACTGTCCCCCAGTGAGAGTGAGCACCTACAGGAACTGTACCCCTCAGAGAGAATCAGCATCTTCAGGAACTGTCCCCCAATGAGAGTCAGCACCTTCAGGAACTGTTCCACAGTGAGAGTCAGCACCTTCAGGAACTGTCCCCCCCAGTGAGAGTCAGCACCTTCAGGAACTGACCCCAGTGAGAGTCAGCACCTTCAGGAACTGTCCCACAGTGAGAGTCAGCACCTTCAGGAACTGTCCCCCAGTGAGAGTCAGCACCTTCAGGAACTGTCTCCCAGTGAGAGTCAGCACCTTCAGTAACTGGCCCCAGTGAGAGCCAGCACCTTCAGGAACTGTCCCCCAGTGAGAGTCAGCACCTTCAGGAACTGTCCCCCAGTGAGAGTCAGCACCTTCAGGAACTGTCCCCCAGTGAGAGTCAGCACCTTCAGGAACTGTCTCCCAGTGTGAGTCAGCACCTTCAGGAACTGTCCCCCACGGAGACACAGCACCTTCAGGAACATTTCCCCAGAGAGAGTCAGCACCCTCAGGAACTGTCCCCAGTGAGAGTCAGCACCTTCAGTAACTGTCCCCCAGTGAGAGTCAGCACCTTCAGGAACTGGTCAAGAGTGAGAGTCAGCACCTTCAGGAACTGTCCCCCAGTCAGAGTCAGCAACTTCAGGAACTGTCCCCCAGTCAGAGTCAGCACCTTCAGGAACTGTCGCCCAGTGAGGGTCAACAAGTTAGGTAACTGTCCCCCAGGGAGAGTCAGCACCTTCAGGAACTGTCCCCCAGTGAGAGTCAGCACGATCAGGAACTGTACCCCTCAGAGAGAATCAGCATCTTCAGGAACTGTCCCCCAATGAGAGTCAGCACCTTCAGGAACTGTCCCCCCCACTGAGAGTCAGCACCTTCAGGAACTGTCCCCCAGTATGTGTCAGCATTTTCAGGAACTGATCCCCCAGTGAGAGTCAGCACCTTCAGGAATTGTCCCCCAGTGAGAGTCAGCACATTCAGCAACAGTCCCCCAGTGAGATTCAGCACCTTCAGGAACCTTCCCCCAGTGAGAGTCAGCACTTTCACGAACTGGCCCCCAATTTGAGAGTCAGCACCTTCAGGAACTGTCCCCCCCGTTGAGCGTCAGCACCTTCACGAACTGTCCCCCAGTGAGAGACAGCACCTTCAGGAACTGTCCCCCAGTGAGAGTCAGCACCTTCAGGAACTGTACCCCAGTGAGGGTAAACAAGTTCAGTAACTGTCCCCCAGAGAGAATCAGCACCTTCAGGAACTGTCCCCCAGTGACAGTCAACACCTTCAGGAACTATCCCCCAGTGAGAGTCAGCACGATCAGGAACTGTACCCCTCAGAGAGAATCAGCATCTTCAGGAACTGTCCCCCAATGAGAGTCAGCACCTTCAGGAACTGTCCCACAGTGAGAGTCAGCACTTTCAGGATCAATCCCCCAGTGAGAGTCAGCATCTTCAGGAACTGTTCCCCAGTGAGGGTCAGCACCTTCAGGGACTGTCCCACAGTGAGATTCAGCACCTTCAGGAACTGTCCCCCCCACCCCAGTGAGAGTCAGCACCTTCAGGAACTGTCCCCCAGTGAGAGTCAGCACCTTCAGGAACTGTCCCCCAGTGAGAGTCAGCACCTTCAGGAACTGTCCCCCAGTGAGAGTCAGCACCTTCAGGAACTGTCCCCCAGTGAGAGTCAGCACCTTCAGGAACTGTCCCCCAGTGAGAGTCAGCACCTTCAGGAACTGTCCCCCAGTGAGAGTCAGCACCTTCAGGAACTGTCCCCCAGTGAGAGTCAGCACCTTCAGGAACTGTCCCCCAGTGAGAGTCAGCACCTTCAGGAACTGTCCCCAGTGAGAGTCAGCACCTTCAGGAACTGTCCCCCAGTGAGAGTCAGCACCTTCAGGAACTGTCCCCCAGTGAGAGTCAGCACCTTCAGGAACTGTCTCCCAGTGAGAGTCAGCACCTTCAGGAACTGTCCCCCAGTGAGAGTCAGCACCTTCAGGAACTGTTCGCCCAGTGAGAGTCAGCACCTTCAGGAACTGTCCCCCAGTGAGAGTCAGCACTTTCACGAACTGGCCCCCAGTGAGAGTCAGCACCTTCAGGAACTGTCCCCCCAGGTGAGAGTCAGCACCTTCACGAACTGTCCCCCAGTGAGAGACAGCACTTTCAGGAACTGTCCCCCAGTGAGAGTCAGCAACTTCAGGAACTTTACCCCAGTGAGAGTCAGCACCTTCAGGAACTGTTCCCCAGTGAGAGTTAGCACCTTCAGGAACTGTCCCCCAATGAGAGTCAGCACCTTCAGGAACTGTCCCTCAGTGAGATTCAGCACCTTCAGGAACTGTCCCCCAGTGAGAGTCAGCACCCTCAGGATCTGTCCCGCAGTGAGATTCAGCACCTTCAGGAACTGTCCGCCCCAGTGAGAGTCAGCACCTTCAGGAACTGTCCCCCAGGGAGAGTCAGCACCTTCAGGAAATGTGCCCACCCCCAGGGAGAGTCAGCACCTTCAGGAACTGTCCCACAGTGACAGTCAGCACCTTCAGGAACTGTTGCCAATCAGAGTCAGCACCTTTGGTAACTGTTCCCCAGAGAGAGTCAGCACCTTCAAGATATGTCCCCCAGTGAGAAACAGCAGCTTCAGATACTGTCCCCCAGTGAGAGTCAGCACCTTCTGGAACTGGCCCCCCCTGAGAGTCAGCATCTTCAGGAACTGTCCCCCAGTAAGAGTCAGCACCTTCAGGAACTGTCCCCCAGTAAGAGTCAGCACCTTCAGGAACTGTCCCCCAGTGAGAGTCAGCATCTTCAGGAACTGTCTCCCAGTGAGAGTCAACACCTTCACTAACTGTCCAACAGTGAGAGACTGCACCTTCAGGAACTGTCCCCCAGTGAGAGTCAGCACCTTCAGGAACTGTCCCCCAGTGAGGGTCAGCACTTTTAGGAACTGTCCCCCCAATGAGAGTCAGCACCTTCAGGAACTGTCCCCCATTGAGTGCCAAAACCTTCAGCAACTTTTCCCCAGTGAGAGTCAGCACCTTCAGGAACTGTCCCCCAGGGAGAGTCAGCACATTCAGGAACTGTCTCCCAGTGAGAGTCAGCACATTCAGGAACTGTCCCCCAGTGAGAGTCAGCACATTCAGGAACTATCCCCCAGTGAGAGTCAGCACCATCAGGAACAATCCCCCAATGAGAGTCAGCACTTTCACGAACTGACCCCCAGTGAGAGTCAGCACCTTCAGGAACTGTCTCTCAGTGAGAGACAACACCTTCAGGAACTGTCCCCCAGTGAGAGTCAGCACCTTCAGTAACTTTCCCCCAGTGAGAGTCAGCATCTTGAGGAACTGTCCTCCCCCAGTGAGAGTCAGCACCTTCACGAACTGTCCCCCAGTGAGAGACAGCACCTTCAGGAACTGTCCCCCAGTGAGAGTCAGCACCATCGGGAACTGTCCCCCAGTGAGAGTCAGCACCTTCAGGAACTGTCCCCTAGTGAGTGTCAGCACCTTCAGGAACTGTCCCCCAGTGAGAGTCAGCATTTTCAGGATCAATCCCCCAGTGAGAGACAGCATCTTCAGGAACTTTGCCCCCGTGAGGGTCAGCACCTTCACGAGCTGTCCCACAGTGAGAGTCAGCACTTTCAGGATCAATCCCCCAGTGAGAGTCAGCATCTTCAGGATCTGCCCCCCAGTGAGAGTCAGCACCTTCAGGAACTGTCCACCCCAGTGAGAGTCAGCACCTTCAGGAACTGTACCCCAGTGAGGGTAAACAAGTTCAGTAACTGCCCCCCAGAGAGAATCAGCACCTTCAGGAACTGTCCCCCAGTGACAGTCAACACCTTCAGGAACTATCCCCCAGTGAGAGTCAGCACGATCAGGAACTGTACCCCTCAGAGAGAATCAGCATCTTCAGGAACTGTCCCCCAGTGAGAGTCAGCACCTTCAGGAACTGTCCCACAGTGAGAGTCAGCACTTTCAGGATCAATCCCCCAGTGAGAGTCAGCATCTTCAGGAACTGTTCCCCCAGTGAGGGTCAGCACCTTCAGGGACTGTCCCACAGTGAGATTCAGCACCTTCAGGAACTGTCCCCACCCCCCCACCCCAGTGAGAATAAGCACCATCAGGAACTGTCCCCCAGTGACAGTCAGCACCTTCAGGAACTGTCCCCCAGTGAGAGTCAGCACCTTCAGGAACTGTCCCCCAGGGAGAGTCAGCAACTTCAGGAACTGTCCCCCAAGGACTGTCAGCACCTTCAGGAACTTACACCCCCCCCCCTCCCGCCGCCCCGAGTGAGAGTCAGCACCTTCAGAAACTGTCCCCCAGTGAGAGTCAGAGTCAGCACCTTCAGGAACTGTTCCCCAGTGAGAGTCAGCACCTTGAGGAACTGTCCCCACCACTGAGATTCAGCAGCTTCAGGAACTGTCCCCCAGTGAGACTCAATACCTTAACGAACTGTTCCCCAGTGAGAGTCAGCACATTCAGGAACTGTTCCCCAGTGAGAGTCAGCACCTTCAGGAACCGTCCCCCAGTGAGGGTGGGCACCTTCAGGGACTGTCCCCCAGTGTGAGTCAGCACCTTCAGGAACGGACCCCCCCCACCCCCAACAGTGAGAGTCAGCACCTTCAGGAACTGTCCCCCAGTGAGATTCAGCACCTTCACGATATGACCCCCAGTGAGAGTCAGCAGCCTTAAGGACCTTACCCCCAGTGAGAGTCAGCACCTTCAGGAACTGTCCCCCAGTGAGAGTAAGCACCCTCAGGATCTGTCCCGCAGTGAGATTCAGCACCTTCAGGAACTGTCCGCCCCAGTGAGAGTCAGCACCTTCGGGAAATGTCCCCCCCAATGAGACTCAGCACCTTCAGGAACTGTCCCCCAGGGAGAGTCAGCACCTTCAGGAACTGTCCCACATTGAGAGACATCACCTTCAGGAACTGTTGCCAAAGAGAGTCAGCACCTTTGGGAACTGTTCCCAAGAGAGGGTCAGCACATTCACGATATGTACCCCAGTGAGAGACAGCAGCTCCAGGAACTGTCCCCCAGTGAGAGTCAGCACCTTCAGGAACTGTCCCCCAGTGAGAGTCACAACTTTCACGAAGTGTGCCCCCCAGTGAGAGTCAGCACCTTCAGGAAATGTCCCCCAGTGAGAGTCAGCACCTTCAGGAACTGTCCCCAAGTGAGAGTCAGCACCTTCTGGAACTGGCCCCCACTGAGAGTCAGCACCTTCAGGAACTGTCCACCAGTAAGAGTCAGCACCTTCATGAACTGTCCCCCAGTGAGAGTCAGCATCTTCAGGAACTGTCCCCCAGTGAGAGTCAACACCTTCAGGAACTGTTCCCCAGTTAGAGTAGGCACCTTCAGGAACTGTCCCCCAGTGAGAGTGAGCACCTTCAGGGACTGTCCCCCCCACCCACCCGCCCAGTGAGAGTCAGCACCTTCAGGAACTGTCCCCCAGTGAGAGTCAGGACCTTGAGGAACTGTCCCCCAGTGAGAGTCAGCACCTTCAGGAACGGACCCCAGTGAGAGTCAGCACCTTCAGGATCTGCCCCCCAGCGAGAGTCAGCACCTTCAGGAACTGTACACCCCAGTGAGAGTCAGCACCTTCAGGATCTGTCCCCTGCAGTGAGAGTCAGCACCTTCAGAAACAGTTTCCCAGAGAGAGTCAGCACCTTCAGGAACTGTCCCCCCGTCCCCCAGTGAGAGTCAGCACCTTCAGGAGCTGTCCTCCAGTGAGAGTCAGCACCTTCAGGAACTGTTCCCCAGTGAGAGTCAGCACCTTTAGGAAATGTCCCCCAGTGAGACTCAGCACCTTGAGGAACTTTCGCCCAGTGAGAGTCAGCACCTTCAGGAACTGTCCCCCAGTGAGAGTCAGCACCTTCAGGAACTGTCCCCCAGTGAGGGTCAGCAAGTTCAGGAACTGTTCCCCAGTGAGAGTCAGCACCTTCAGGAACTGTTCCCCAGTGAGAGTTAGCACCTTCAGGAACTGTCCCCCAGTGAGGGTGAGCACCTTCAGGGACTGTCCCCCAGTGAGAGTCAGCACCTTCAGGAACTGTCCCCCAGTGAGAGTCAGCACCTTCAGGAACTGTCCCCCAGTGAGAGTCAGCAACTTCAGGAACTGTTCCCCAGTGAGAGTCAGCACCTTCAGGAACTGTTCCCCAGTGAGAGTTAGCACCTTCAGGAACTGTCCCCCAGTGAGGGTGAGCACCTTCAGGGACTGTCCCCCAGTGAGAGTCAGCACCTTCAGGAACTGTCCCCCAGTGAGAGTCAGCACCTTCAGGAACTGTCCCCCAGTGAGAGTCAGCACCTTCAGGAACTGTTCCCCAGTGAGAGTCAGCACCTTCAGGAACTGATCCCCAGTGAGAGTTAGCACCTTCAGGAACTGTCCCCCAGTGAGGGTGAGCACCTTCAGGGACTGTCCCCCAGTGAGAGTCAGCACCTTCAGGAACTGTCCCCCAGTGAGAGTCAGCACCTTCAGGAACTTTCCCCCAGTGAGAGTCAGCACCTTCAGGAACTGTCCCACCCAGAGTGAATCAGCACCGTCAGGAACTGTCCCCCAGTGAGAGTCAGCACCTTGAGGAACTGTCCCCCCCAGTGTGAGTCAGCACCTTCAGGAACTGACCCCCAGTGAGAGTCAACACCTTCAGGAACAGTTCCCCCAGTGTGAGTCAGCAACTTCAGGAATTGTCCCCCAGTGAGAGTCAGCACGATCAGGAACTGTACCCCTCAGAGAGAATCAGCATCTTCAGGAACTGTCCCCCAATGAGAGTCATCACCTTCAGGAACTGTCCCACAGTGAGAGTCAGCACTTTCAGGATCAATCCCCCAGTGAGAGTCAGCATCTTCAGGAACTGTTCCCCAGTGAGATTCAGCACCTTCAGGAACTGTCCCCCAGTGACAGTTAGCACCTTCAGGAACTGTCCCCAGGGAGAGTCAGCACCTTCAGGAACTGTCCCCACCCCCCCACCCCAGTGAGAGTCAGCAACTTCAGGAACTGTCCCCCAAGGAGAGTCAGCACCTTCAGGAACTTACACCACCCCCCCTCCCGCCGCCCCGAGTGAGAGTCAGCACCTTCAGAAACTGTCCCCCAGTGAGAGTCAGAGTCAGCACCTTCAGGAACTGTTCCCCAGTGAGAGTCAGCAGCTTCAGAACTGTTCCCCAGTGAGAGTCAGCACCTTGAGGAACTGTCCCCACCACTGAGATTCAGCAGCTTCAGGAACTGTCCCCCAGTGAGACTCAATACCTTAAAGAACTGTTCCCCAGTGAGAGTCAGCACATTCAGGAACTGTACACCCCAGTGAGAGTCAGCACCTTCAGGATCTGTCCCCTGCAGTGAGAGTCAGCACCTTCAGGAACTGTTTCCCAGAGAGAGTCAGCACCTTCAGGAACTGTCCCCCCGTCCCCCAGTGAGAGTCAGCACCTTCAGGAACTGTCCCCCAGTGAGAGTCAGCACCTTCAGGAACTGTTCCCCAGTGAGAGTCAGCACCTTCAGGAACTGTCCCCCAGTGAGAGTCAGCACCTTCAGGAACTGTCCCCCAGTGAGGGTGAGCACCTTCAGGGACTGTCCCCCAGTGAGAGTCAGCACCTTCAGGAACTGTCCCCCAGTGAGAGTCAGCACCTTCAGGAACTTTCCCCCAGTGAGAGTCAGCACCTTCAGGAACTGTCCCACCCAGAGAGAATCAGCACCGTCAGGAACTGTCCCCCAGTGAGAGTCAGCACCTTGAGGAACTGTCCCCCCCAGTGTGAGTCAGCACCTTCAGGAACTGACCCCCAGTGAGAGTCAACACCTTCAGGAACAGTTCCCCCAGTGTGAGTCAGCAACTTCAGGAATTGTCCCCCAGTGAGAGTCAGCACGATCAGGAACTGTACCCCTCAGAGAGAATCAGCATCTTCAGGAACTGTCCCCCAATGAGAGTCATCACCTTCAGGAACTTTCCCACAGTGAGAGTCAGCACTTTCAGGATCAATCCCCCAGTGAGAGTCAGCATCTTCAGGAACTGTCCCCCAGTGAGAGTCAGCACCTTCAGGAACTACACCCCAGTGAGAGTCAGCAACTTCAGGAACTGTTCCCCAGTGAGAGTCAGCACCTTCAGGAACTTTCCCCCCAGTGAGAGTCAGCACCTTCAGGAACTGTCCCCCAGTGAGAGTCAGCACCTTCAGGCACTGTCCCCCAGTGAGAGTCAGCACCTTCAGGAACTGTCCCCCAGTGAGAGTCAGCACCTTCAGGAACTGTCCTCCCAGTGAGAGTCAGCACCTTCAGGAACTGTTCCCCAGTGAGAGTCAGGACCATCCGGAACTGTCCCCCAGTGAGAGTCAGCACCTTCAGGAACTGTCCCCCAGTGAGAGTCAGCACCTTCAGGAACTGTCCCCCAGTGAGAGTCAGCACCTTCAGGAACTGTCCCCCCTGTGAGAGTCAGCACCTTCAGGAACTGTCCCCCAGTGAGAGTCAGCACCTTCAGGAACTGTCCCCAGGGAGAGTCAGCACCTTCAGGAACTGTCCCCCCAGTGAGAGTCAGCACCTTCTGGAACTGTCCCCCAATGATAGTCAGCACCTTCAGGAACTTACCCCAGTGAGAGTCAGCACCTCAGGAACTGCCCCGAGTGAGAGTCAGCACCTTCAGAAACTGTCCCCCAGTGAGAGTCAGAGTCAGCACCTTCAGGAACTGTTCCCCAGTGAGAGTCAGCAGCTTCAGAACTGTTCCCCAGTGAGAGTCAGCACCTTGAGGAACTGTCCCCACCACTGAGATTCAGCAGCTTCAGGAACTGTCCCCCAGTGAGACTCAATACCTTAAAGAACTGTTCCCCAGTGAGAGTCAGCAACTTCAGGAACTGTCCACCCCAGTGAGAGTCAGCACCTTCAGGAACTGTCCCCCGCAGTGAGAGTCAGCACCTTCAGAAACTGTTTCCCAGAGAGAGTCAGCACCTTCAGGAACTGTCCCCCCGTCCCCCAGTGAGAGTCAGCACCTTCAGGAACTGTCCCCCAGTGAGAGTCAGCACCTTCAGGAACTGTTCCCCAGTGAGAGTCAGCACCTTTAGGAAATGTCCCCCAGTGAGACTCAGCACCTTGAGGAACTTTCGCCCAGTGAGAGTCAGCACCTTCAGGAACTGTCCCCCAGTGAGAGTCAGCACCTTCAGGAACTGTCCCCCAGTGAGGGTGAGCACCTTCAGGGACTGTCCCCCAGTGAGAGTCAGCACCTTCAGGAACTGTCCCCCAGTGAGAGTCAGCACCTTCAGGAACTTTCCCCCAGTGAGAGTCAGCACCTTCAGGAACTGTCCCACCCAGAGAGAATCAGCACCGTCAGGAACTGTCCCCCAGTGAGAGTCAGCACCTTGAGGAACTGTCCCCCTCAGTGTGAGTCAGCACCTTCAGGAACTTTCCCCCAGTGAGAGTCAGCACGATCAGGAACTGTACCCCTCAGAGAGAATCAGCATCTTCAGGAACTGTCCCCCAATGAGAGTCATCACCTTCAGGAACTGTCCCACAGTGAGAGTCAGCACTTTCAGGATCAATCCCCCAGTGAGAGTCAGCATCTTCAGGAACTGTCCCCCAGTGAGAGTCAGCACCTTCAGGAACTGTCCCCCAGTGAGAGTCAGCAACTTCAGGAACTGTTCCCCAGTGAGAGTCAGCACCTTCAGGAACTGTTCCCCAGTGAGAGTTAGCACCTTCAGGAACTGTCCCCCAGTGAGGGTGAGCACCTTCAGGCACTGTCCCCCAGTGAGAGTCAGCACCTTCAGGAACTGTCCCCCAGTGAGAGTCAGCACCTTCAGGAACTTTCCCCCAGTGAGAGTCAGCACCTTCAGGAACTGTTCCCCAGTGAGGGTGAGCACCTTCAGGGACTGTCCCCCAGTGAGAGTCAGCACCTTCAGGAACTTTCCCCCAGTGAGAGTCAGCACCTTCAGGAACTGTCCCCCCCAGTGTGAGTCAGCACCTTCAGGAACTGACCCCCAGTGAGAGTCAACACCTTCAGGAACAGTTCCCCCAGTGTGAGTCAGCACCTTCAGGAATTGTCCCCCAGTGAGAGTCAGCACGATCAGGAACTGTCCCCCTCAGAGAGAATCAGCATCTTCAGGAACTGTCCCCCAATGAGAGTCAGCACCTTCAGGAACTGTTCCCCAGCGAGAGTCAGCACCTTCAGAAACTGTTCCCCAGTGAGAGTCAGCACCTTCAGGAACTGTCCCCCAGTGAGAGTCAGCACCTTCAGGAACTGTCCCCCAGTGAGAGTCAGCACCTTCAGGAACTGTCCCCCAGTGAGAGTCAGCACCTTCAGGAACTGTCCCCCAGTGAGAGTCAGCACCTTCAGGAACTGTCCCCAGTGAGAGTCAGCACCTTCAGGAACTGTCCCCAGTGAGAGTCAGCACCTTCAGGAACTGTCCCCCAGTGAGAGTCAGCACCTTCAGGAACTGTCCCCCAGTGAGAGTCAGCACCTTCAGGAACTGTCCCCCAGTGAGAGTCAGCACCTTCAGGAACTGTCCCCCAGTGAGAGTCAGCACCTTCAGGAACTGTTCCCCAGTGAGAGTCAGCAGCTTCAGAACTGTTCCCCAGTGAGAGTCAGCACCTTGAGGAACTGTCCCCACCACTGAGATTCAGCAGCTTCAGGAACTGTCCCCCAGTGAGACTCAATACCTTAAAGAACTGTTCCCCAGTGAGAGTCAGCACATTCAGGAACTGTTCCCCAGTGAGAGTCAGCACCTTCAGGAACCGTCCCCCAGTGAGGGTGGGCACCTTCAGGGACTGTCCCCCAGTGTGAGTCAGCACCTTCAGGAACGGACCCCCCCCACCCCCAACAGTGAGAGTCAGCACCTTCAGGAACTGTCCCGCAGTGAGAGTCAGCACCTTCACGATATGACCCCCAGTGAGAGACAGCAGCCTTAAGGACCTTACCCCCAGTGAGAGTCAGCACCTTCAGGAACTGTCCCCCAGTGAGAGTAAGCACCCTCAGGATCTGTCCCGCAGTGAGATTCAGCACCTTCAGGAACTGTCCGCCCCAGTGAGAGTCAGCACCTTCGGGAAATGTCCCCCCCAATGAGACTCAGCACCTTCAGGAACTGTCCCCCAGGGAGAGTCAGCACCTTCAGGAACTGTCCCACATTGAGAGACATCACCTTCAGGAACTGTTGCCAAAGAGAGTCAGCACCTTTGGGAACTGTTCCCAAGAGAGGGTCAGCACATTCACGATATGTACCCCAGTGAGAGACAGCAGCTCCAGGAACTGTCCCCCAGTGAGAGTCAGCACCTTCAGGAACTGTCCCCCAGTGAGAGTCACAACTTTCACGAAGTGTGCCCCCCAGTGAGAGTCAGCACCTTCAGGAAATGTCCCCCAGTGAGAGTCAGCACCTTCAGGAACTGTCCCCAAGTGAGAGTCAGCACCTTCTGGAACTGGCCCCCACTGAGAGTCAGCACCTTCAGGAACTGTCCCCCAGTAAGAGTCAGCACCTTCATGAACTGTCCCCCAGTGAGAGTCAGCATCTTCAGGAACTGTCCCCCAGTGAGAGTCAACACCTTCAGGAACTGTTCCCCAGTTAGAGTAGGCACCTTCAGGAACTGTCCCCCAGTGAGAGTGAGCACCTTCAGGGAAATGTCCCCCCCACCCACCCGCCCAGTGAGAGTCAGCACCTTCAGGAACTGTCCCCCAGTGAGAGTCAGGACCTTGAGGAACTGTCCCCCAGTGAGAGTCAGCACCTTCAGGAACGGACCCCAGTGAGAGTCAGCACCTTCAGGATCTGCCCCCCAGCGAGAGTCAGCACCTTCAGGAACTGTACACCCCAGTGAGAGTCAGCACCTTCAGGATCTGTCCCCTGCAGTGAGAGTCAGCACCTTCAGAAACAGTTTCCCAGAGAGAGTCAGCACCTTCAGGAACTGTCCCCCCGTCCCCCAGTGAGAGTCAGCACCTTCAGGAGCTGTCCCCCAGTGAGAGTCAGCACCTTCAGGAACTGTTCCCCAGTGAGAGTCAGCACCTTTAGGAAATGTCCCCCAGTGAGACTCAGCACCTTGAGGAACTTTCGCCCAGTGAGAGTCAGCACCTTCTGGAACTGTCCCCCAGTGAGAGTCAGCACCTTCAGGAACTGTCCCCCAGTGAGGGTCAGCAAGTTCAGGAACTGTTCCCCAGTGAGAGTCAGCACCTTCAGGAACTGTTCCCCAGTGAGAGTTAGCACCTTCAGGAACTGTCCCCCAGTGAGGGTGAGCACCTTCAGGGACTGTCCCCCAGTGAGAGTCAGCACCTTCAGGAACTGTCCCCCAGTGAGAGTCAGCACCTTCAGGAACTGTCCCCCAGTGAGAGTCAGCAACTTCAGGAACTGTTCCCCAGTGAGAGTCAGCACCTTCAGGAACTGTACCCCAGTGAGAGTTAGCACCTTCAGGAACTGTCCCCCAGTGAGGGTGAGCACCTTCAGGGACTGTCCCCCAGTGAGAGTCAGCACCTTCAGGAACTGTCCCCCAGTGAGAGTCAGCACCTTCAGGAACTGTCCCCCAGTGAGAGTCAGCACCTTCAGGAACTGTTCCCCAGTGAGAGTCAGCACCTTCAGGAACTGATCCCCAGTGAGAGTTAGCACCTTCAGGAACTGTCCCCCAGTGAGGGTGAGCACCTTCAGGGACTGTCCCCCAGTGAGAGTCAGCACCTTCAGGAACTGTCCCCCAGTGAGAGTCAGCACCTTCAGGAACTTTCCCCCAGTGAGAGTCAGCACCTTCAGGAACTGTCCCACCCAGAGAGAATCAGCACCGTCAGGAACTGTCCCCCAGTGAGAGTCAGCACCTTGAGGAGCTGTCCCCCCCAGTGTGAGTCAGCACCTTCAGGAACTGACCCCAAGTGAGAGTCAACACCTTCAGGAACAGTTCCCCCAGTGTGAGTCAGCAACTTCAGGAATTGTCCCCCAGTGAGAGTCAGCACGATCAGGAACTGTACCCCTCAGAGAGAATCAGCATCTTCAGGAACTGTCCCCCAATGAGAGTCAGCACCTTCAGGAACTGTCCCACAGTGAGAGTCAGCACTTTCAGGATCAATCCCCCAGTGAGAGTCAGCATCTTCAGGAACTGTTCCCCAGTGAGGGTCAGCACCTTCAGGGACTGTCCCACAGTGAGATTCAGCACCTTCAGGAACTGTCCCCACCCCCCCACCCCAGTGAGAGTAAGCACCATCAGGAACTGTCCCCCAGTGACAGTCAGCACCTTCAGGAACTGTCCCCCAGGGAGAGTCAGCAACTTCAGGAACTTACACCCCACCCCCTCCCGCCGCCCCGAGTGAGAGTCAGCACCTTCAGGAACTGTTCCCCAGTGAGAGTCAGCAGCTTCAGAACTGTTCCCCAGTGAGAGTCAGCACCTTGAGGAACTGTCCCCACCACTGAGATTCAGCAGCTTCAGGAACTGTCCCCCAGTGAGACTCAATACCTTAAAGAACTGTTCCCCAGTGAGAGTCAGCACATTCAGGAACTGTTCCCCAGTGAGAGTCAGCACCTTCAGGAACCGTCCCCCAGTGAGGGTGGGCACCTTCAGGGACTGTCCCCCAGTGTGAGTCAGCACCTTCAGGAACGGACCCCCCCCACCCCCAACAGTGAGAGTCAGCACCTTCAGGAACTGTCCCCCAGTGAGATTCAGCACCTTCACGATATGACCCCCAGTGAGAGTCAGCAGCCTTAAGGACCTTACCCCCAGTGAGAGTCAGCACCTTCAGGAACTGTCCCCCAGTGAGAGTAAGCACCCTCAGGATCTGTCCCGCAGTGAGATTCAGCACCTTCAGGAACTGTCCGCCCCAGTGAGAGTCAGCACCTTCGGGAAATGTCCCCCCCAATGAGACTCAGCACCTTCAGGAACTGTCCCCCAGGGAGAGTCAGCACCTTCAGGAACTGTACCACATTGAGAGACATCACCTTCAGGAACTGTTGCCAAAGAGAGTCAGCACCTTTGGGAACTGTTCCCAAGAGAGAGTCAGCACATTCACGATATGTACCCCAGTGAGAGACAGCAGCTCCAGGAACTGTCCCCCAGTGAGAGTCAGCACCTTCAGGAACTGTCCCCCAGTGAGAGTCACAACTTTCACGAAGTGTGCCCCCCAGTGAGAGTCAGCACCTTCAGGAAATGTCCCCCAGTGAGAGTCAGCACCTTCAGGAACTGTCCCCAAGTGAGAGTCAGCACCTTCTGGAACTGGCCCCCACTGAGAGTCAGCATCTTCAGGAACTATTCCCCAGTGAGGGTCAGCACCTTCAGTGACAGTCCCCCAGTAAGAGTCAGCACCTTCAGGAACTGTCCCCCAGTGAGAGTCAGCATCTTCAGGAACTGTCCCCCAGTGAGAGTCAACACCTTCAGGAACTGTTCCCCAGTTAGAGTAGGCACCTTCAGGATCTGTCCCCCAGTGAGAGTGAGCACCTTCAGGGACTGTCCCCCCACCATGAGAGTCAGCACCTTAACGAACTGTCCCCCCCACCCACCCGCCCAGTGAGAGTCAGCACCTTCAGGAACTGTCCCCCAGTGAGAGTCAACACCTTCAGGAACTGTATCCCAGGGAGAGTCAGCACCTTCAGGAACTGATCCCCAGTGAGAGTCAGCAATTTCAGGAACTGTCCCCCAGTGTGAGTCAGGTTCTTGAGGAACTGTCCCCCAGTGAGAGTCAGCACCTTCAGGATCTGCCCCCCAGCGAGAGTCAGCACCTTCAGGAACTGTACACCCCAGTGAGAGTCAGCACCTTCAGGATCTATCCCCCGCAGTGAGAGTCAGCACCTTCAGAAACAGTTTCCCAGAGAGAGTCAGCACCTTCAGGAACTGTCCCCCCGTCCCCCAGTGAGAGTCAGCACCTTCAGGAGCTGTCCCCCAGTGAGAGTCAGCACCTTCAGGAACTGTTCCCCAGTGAGAGTCAGCACCTTTAGGAAATGTCCCCCAGTGAGACTCAGCACCTTGAGGAACTTTCGCCCAGTGAGAGTCAGCACCTTCAGGAACTGTCCCCCAGTGAGAGTCAGCACCTTCAGGAACTGTCCCCCAGTGAGGGTCAGCAAGTTCAGGAACTGTTCCCCAGTGAGAGTCTGCACCTTCAGGAACTGTTCCCCAGTGAGAGTTAGCACCTTCAGGAACTGTCCCCCAGTGAGGGTGAGCACCTTCAGGGACTGTCCCCCAGTGAGAGTCAGCACCTTCAGGAACTGTCCCCCAGTGAGAGTCAGCACCTTCAGGAACTGTCCCCCAGTGAGAGTCAGCAACTTCAGGAACTGTTCCCCAGTGAGAGTCAGCACCTTCAGGAACTGTTCCCCAGTGAGAGTTAGCACCTTCAGGAACTGTCCCCCAGTGAGGGTGAGCACCTTCAGGGACTGTCCCCCAGTGAGAGTCAGCACCTTCAGGAACTGTCCCCCAGTGAGAGTCAGCACCTTCAGGAACTGTCCCCCAGTGAGAGTCAGCACCTTCAGGAACTGTTCCCCAGTGAGAGTCAGCACCTTCAGGAACTGATCCCCAGTGAGAGTTAGCACCTTCAGGAACTGTCCCCCAGTGAGGGTGAGCACCTTCAGGGACTGTCCCCCAGTGAGAATCAGCACCTTCAGGAACTGTCCCCCAGTGAGAGTCAGCACCTTCAGGAACTTTCCCCCAGTGAGAGTCAGCACCTTCAGGAACTGTCCCACCCAGAGAGAATCAGCACCGTCAGGAACTGTCCCCCAGTGAGAGTCAGCACCTTGAGGAACTGTCCCCCCCAGTGTGAGTCAGCACCTTCAGGAACTGACCCCCAGTGAGAGTCAACACCTTCAGGAACAGTTCCCCCAGTGTGAGTCAGCACCTTCAGGAATTGTCCCCCAGTGAGAGTCAGCACGATCAGGAACTGTACCCCTCAGAGAGAATCAGCATCTTCAGGAACTGTCCCCCAATGAGAGTCAGCACCTTCAGGGACTGTCCTACAGTGAGATTCAGCACCTTCAGGAACTGTCCCCACCCCCCCACCCCAGTGAGAGTCCGCAACTTCAGGAACTGTCCCCCAAGGAGAGTCAGCACCTTCAGGAACTTACACCCCCCCACCTCCCGCCGCCCCGAGTGAGAGTCAGCACCTTCAGAAACTGTCCCCCAGTGAGAGTCAGCAGCTTCAGAACTGTTCCCCAGTGAGAGTCAGCACCTTGAGGAACTGTCCCCACCACTGAGATTCAGCAGTTTCAGGAACTGTCCCCCAGTGAGACTCAATACCTTAAAGAACTGTTCCCCAGTGAGAGTCAGCACATTCAGGAACTGTCCCCCAGTGAGAGTCAGCACCTTCAGGAACTGTCCCCCAGTGAGAGTCAGCACCTTCAGGAACTGTCCCCCAGTGAGAGTCAGCACCTTCAGGAACTGTCCCCCAGTGAGAGTCAGCACCTTCAGGAACTGTTCCCCAGTGAGAGTCAGCACATTCAGGAACTGTCCCCCAGTGAGGGTGAGCACCTTCAGGGACTGTCCCCCAGTGAGAGTCAGCACCTTCAGGAACTGTCCCCCAGTGAGAGTCAGCACCTTCAGGAACTTTCCCCCAGTGAGAGTCAGCACCTTCAGGAACTGTCCCACCCAGAGAGAATCAGCACCGTCAGGAACTGTCCCCCAGTGAGAGTCAGCACCTTGAGGAACTGTCCCCCCCAGTGTGAGTCAGCACCTTCAGGAACTGACCCCCAGTGAGAGTCAACACCTTCAGGAACAGTTCCCCCAGTGTGAGTCAGCAACTTCAGGAACTGTCCCCAGTGAGAGTCAGCACGATCAGGAACTGTACCCCCAGAGAGAGTCAGCACCTTCAGGGACTTTCCCCCAGTGAGAGTCAGCACCTTCAGGAACTGTCCCCCAGTGAGAGTCAGCACCTTCAGGAACAGTCCCCCAGTGAGAGTCAGCATCTTCAGGAACTGCCCCACAGTGAGAGTCAGCACCTTCAGGAACTGTCCCCCAGTGAGAGTCAGCAACTTCAGGAACTGTTCCCCAGTGAGAGTCAGCACCTTCAGGAACTGTTCCCCAGTGAGAGTCAGCACCTTCAGGAACTGTCCCCCAGTGAGAGTGAGCACCTTCAGGAACTGTCCCCCAGTGAGAGTCAGCACCTTCAGGAACTGTCCCCCAGTGAGAGTCAGCACCTTCAGGAACTGTCCCCCAGTGAGAGTCAGCACCTTCAGGAACTGTTCCCCAGTGAGAGTCAGCACCTTCAGGGACTGTCCCCCAGTGAGAGTCAGCACCTTCAGGAACTGTCCCCCAGTGAGAGTCAGCACCTTCAGGAACTTTCCCCCAGTGAGAGTCAGCACCTTCAGGAACTGTCCCACCCAGAGAGAATCAGCACCGTCAGGAACTGTCCCCCAGTGATAGTCAGCACCTTGAGGAACTGTCCCCCCCAGTGTGAGTCAGCACCTTCAGGAACTGACCCCCAGTGAGAGTCAACACCTTCAGGAACAGTTCCCCCAGTGTGAGTCAGCACCTTCAGGAATTGTCCCCCAGTGAGAGTCAGCACGATCAGGAACTGTACCCCTCAGAGAGAATCAGCATCTTCAGGAACTGTCCCCCAATGAGAGTCAGCACCTTCAGGAACTGTCCCACAGTGAGAGTCAGCACTTTCAGGATCAATCCCCCAGTGAGAGTCAGCATCTTCAGGAACTGTTCCCCAGTGAGATTCAGCACCTTCAGGAACTGTCCCCCAGTGAGAGTCAGCACCTTCAGGAACTGTCCCCCAGTGACAGTCAGCACCTTCAGGAACTGTCCCCCAGTGAGAGTCAGCACCTTCAGGAACTGTCCCCCAGTGAGAGTCAGCACCTTCAGGAACTGTCACCCCAGTGAGAGTCAGCACCTTCAGGAACTGTCCCCCCAGTGAGAGTCAGCACCTTCAGGAACTGTCCCCCAGTGAGAGTCAGCACCTTCAGGAACTGTCCCCCAGTGAGAGTCAGCACCTTCAGGAACTGTCCCCAGTGAGAGTCAGCACCTTCAGGAACTGTCCCCCAGTGAGAGTCAGCACCTTCAGGAACTGTCCCCCAGTGAGAGTCAGCACCTTCAGGAACTGTCCCCCAGTGAGAGTCAGCACCTTCAGGAACTGTCCCCCAGTGAGAGTCAGCACCTTCAGGAACTGTCCCCCAGTGAGAGTCAGCACCTTCAGGAACTGTCCCCCAGTGAGAGTCAGCACCTTCAGGAACTGTCCCCAGTGAGAGTCAGCACCTTCAGGAACTGTCCCCCCAGTGAGAGTCAGCACCTTCAGGATATGACCCCCAGTGAGAGTCAGCAGCCTTAAGGACCTTACCCCCAGTGAGAGTCAGCACCTTCAGGAACTGTCCCCCAGTGAGAGTAAGCACCCTCAGGATCTGTCCCGCAGTGAGATTCAGCACCTTCAGGAACTGTCCCCCCCAATGAGACTCAGCACCTTCAGGAACTGTCCCCCCAATGAGACTCAGCACCTTCAGGAACTGTCCCCCAGGGAGAGTAAACACCTTCAGGAACTGTCCCACTGTGAGAGTCAGCACCATCAGTAAATGTTGCCAATGAAAGTCAGCACCTTTGGGAACTGTTCCCCAGAGAGAGTCAGCACCTTCACGATATGTCTCCCAGTGAGAGACAGCAGCTTCAGGAACTGTCCCCCGGTGAGAGTCAGCACCTTCAGGAACTGTCCCCCAGTGAGAGTCACAACTTTCACGAAGTGTGCCCCCCAGTGAGAGTCAGCACCTTCAGGAAATGTCCCCCAGTGAGAGTCAGCACCTTCAGGAACTGTCCCCCAGTGAGAGTCAGCACCTTCAGGAACTGTCCCCCAGTGAGAGTCAGCACCATCAGGAACTGTCCCCCAGTGAGAGTCAGCACCTTCAGGAACTGTCCCCCAGTGAGAGTCAGCACCTTCAGGAACTGTCCCCCAGTGAGAGTCAGCACCTTCAGGAACTGTCCCCCAGTGAGAGTCAGCACCTTCAGGAACTGTCCCCCAGTGAGAGTCAGCACCTTCAGGAACTGTCCCCCAGTGAGAGTCAGCACCTTCAGGAACTGTCCCCCAGTGAGAGTCAGCACCTTCAGGAACTGTCCCCCAGTGAGAGTCAGCACCTTCAGGAACTGTCCCCCAGTGAGAGTCAGCACCTTCAGGAACTGTCCCCCAGTGAGAGTCAGCACCTTCAGGAACTGTCCCCCAGTGAGAGTCAGCACCTTCAGGAACTGTCCCCCAGTGAGAGTCAGCACCTTCAGGAACTGTCCCCCAGTGAGAGTCAGCACCTTCAGGAACTGTCCCCCAGTGAGAGTCAGCACCTTCAGGAACTGTCCCCCAGTGAGAGTCAGCACCTTCAGGAACTGTCCCCCAGTGAGAGTCAGCACCTTCAGGAACTGTCCCCCAGTGAGTGTCAGCAACTTCAGGAACTGTTCCCCCAGTGAGAGTCAGCACCTTCAGGAACTGTCCCCTAGTGAGAGTCAGCACCTTCAGGAACTTTCCCCCAGTGAGAGTCAGCACCTTCAGAAACAGTGCCCAGTGAGTGTCAGCTCCTTCAGGGACTGTCCCCCAGTGAGAGTCAGCACCTTCAGGAACTGTCCCCCAGGGAGAGTCAGCACCTTCAGGAACTGTTCTCCAGAGAGAGTCAGCACCTTCAGGAACTGTCCCCCAGTGAGAGTCAGCACCTTCAGGAACTGTCCCCCAGTGAGAGTCAGCACTTCAGGAACTGTCCCCAGTGAGAGTCAGCACCTTCAGAAAAAGTGCCCAGTGAGCGTCAGCACCTTCAGGGACTGTCTCCCGGGGAGAGTCAGCACCTTCAGGACCTGTACCCCAGTGAGAGTCAGCACCATCAGGAACTGTCCCCCAGTGAGAGTCAGCACCTTCAGGAACTGTCCCCCAGTGAGAGTCAGCACCTTCAGGAACTGTTCCGCAGTGAGAGTCAGCACCTTCAGGAACTGTCCCCCAGTGAGAGTCAGCACCTTCAGGAACTGTCCCCCAGTGAGAGTCAGCACCTTCAGGAACTGTCCCCCAGTGAGAGTCAGCACCTTCAGGAACTGTCCCCCAGTGAGAGTCAGCACCTTCAGGAACTGTCCCCCCATTGAGAGTCAGCACCTTCAGGAACTGTCCCCCCAGTGAGAGTCAGCACCTTCAGGAACTGTCCCTCAGTGAGAGTCAGCACCTTCAGGAACTGTCCCCCCACTGAGAGTCAGCACCTTCAGGAACTGTCCCCCAGTGAGAGTCAGCACCTTCAGGAACTGTCCCCCAGTGAGAGTCAGCACCTTCAGGAACAGCCCCCCAGTGAGAGTCAGCACCTTCAGGAACTGTCCCCCAGTGAGAGTCAGCACCTTCAGGAACTGTCCCCCAGTGAGAGTCAGCACCTTCAGGAACTGTCCCCCAGTGAGAGTCAGCACCTTCAGGAACTGTCCCCCAGTGAGAGTCAGCACCTTCAGGAACTGTCCCCCAGTGAGAGTCAGCACCTTCAGGAACTGTCCCCCAGTGAGAGTCAGCACCTTCAGGAACTGTCCCCCAGTGAGAGTCAGCACCTTCAGGAACTGTCCCCCAGTGAGAGTCAGCACCTTCAGGAACTGTCCCCCAGTGAGAGTCAGCACCTTCAGGAACTGTCCCCCAGTGAGAGTCAGCACCTTCAGGAACTGTCCCCCAGTGAGAGTCAGCACCTTCAGGAACTGTCCCCCAGTGAGAGTCAGCACCTTCAGGAACTGTCCCCCAGTGAGAGTCAGCACCTTCAGGAACTGTCCCCCAGTGAGAGTCAGCACCTTCAGGAACTGTCCCCCAGTGAGAGTCAGCACCTTCAGGAACTGGCCCCCAGTGAGAGTCAGCACCTTCAGGAACTGACCCCAGTGAGAGTCAGCACCTTCAGGAACTGTCCCCCAGTGAGAGTCAGCACCTTCAGGAACTGTCCCCCAGTGAGAGTCAGCACCTTCAGGAACTGTCCCCCAGTGAGAGTCAGCACATTCAGGATCTGTCCCCCAGTGAGAGTCAGCACCTTCAGGAACTGTTCCCCCAGTGAGAGTCAGCACCTTCAGGAACAGTGCCCCAGTGAGAGTCAGCAACCTCAGGAACTGTCCAGCAGTGAGAGTCAGCACCTTCAGGAACTGTCCCCCAGTGAGAGTCAGCACTTCCACGAACTGGCCCCCAGAGAGAGTCAGCACCTTCAGGAACTGTCCCCTAGTAAGATTCAGCACCTTCAGGAACTGTCCCCCAGTGAGAGTCAGCACCTTCAGCAACTGTCCCCAGTGAGAGTCAGCACCTTCAGGAACTGGCCCCCAGTGAGAGTCAGCACCTTCAGGAACTGACCCCAGGGAGAGTCAGCACCTTCAGGAACTGTCCCCCAGTGAGAGTCAGCACCTTCAGGAACTGTCCCCCAGTGAGAGTCAGCACCTTCAGGAACTGTCCCCCAGTGAGAGTCAGCACCTTCAGGAACTGTCCCCCAGTGAGAGTCAGCACCTTCAGGAACTGTCCCCCAGTGAGAGTCAGCACCTTCAGGAACTGTCCCCCAGTGAGAGTCAGCACCTTCAGGAACTGCCCCCAGGTGAGAGTCAGCACCTTCAGGACCTGCCCCCCAATGAGAGTCAGCACCTTCAGGAACTGTCCCCCAGTGAGGGCACCTTCAGGAACTCTCCCTCCAGTGAGAGTCAACACCTTCAGGAACTGTCCCCCCAGTGAGAGTCAGCACCTTCAGGAACTGACCCAAGTGAGAGTCAGCAACATCAGGAACTGCCCCCCAATGAGAGTCAGCACCTTCAGGAACTGTCCACCCCAGTGAGAGTCAGCACCTTCAGGAACTGTCCCCCAGTGAGAGTCAGCACCTTCAGGAACTGTCCCCCAGTGAGAGTCAGCACCTTCAGGAACTGTCCCCAGTGAGAGTCAGCACTTTCAGGAACTGTCCCCCAGTGAGAGTCAGCACCTTCAGGAACTGTCCCCCAGTGAGAGTCAGCACCTTCAGGAACTGTCCCCCAGTGAGAGTCAGCACCTTCAGGAACTGTCCCCCAGTGAGAGTCAGCACCTTCAGGAACTGTCCACCCCAGTGAGAGTCAGCACCTTCAGGAACTGTCCCCCGCAGTGAGAGTCAGCACCTTCAGGAACTGTTCCCCAGTGAGAGTCAGCACCTTCAGGAACTGTCCCCCAGTGAGAGTCAGCACCTTCAGGAACTGTCCCCCAGTGAGAGTCAGCACCTTCAGGAACTGACCCCAATGAGAGTCAGCACCTTCAGGAACTGTCCCCCAGTGAGAGTCAGCACCTTCAGGAACTGTCCCCCAGTGAGAGTCAGCACCTTCAGGAACTGTCCCCCAGTGAGAGTCAGCACCTTCAGGAACTGTCCCCCAGTGAGAGTCAGCACCTTCAGGAACTGTTCCCCAGTGAAAGTCAGGACCTTCAGCAAGTGGCCCCAATGAGAGTCAGCACCTTCAAGAACTGTCCCCCAGTGAGAGTCAGCACCTTCAGGAACTGTCCCCCAGTGAGAGTCAGCACCTTCAGGAACTGTCCCCAGGGAGAGCCAGCACCTTCAGGAACTGTCCCCCAGTGAGTGTCAGCACCTTCAGGAACTCTCCCCCCAGTGAGAGTCAGCACCTTCAGGAACTGTTCCCAGTGAGAGTCAGCACCTTCAGGAACTGTCCCCCCAGTGAGAGTCAGCACCTTCAGGGAACTGTCCCCCAGTGAGAGTCAGCACCTTCAGGAACTGTCCCCCAGTGAGAGTCAGCACCTTCAGGAACTGTCCCCCAGTGAGAGTCAGCACCTTCAGGAACTGTTCCCCAGTGAGAGTCAGCACCTTCAGGAACTGTCCCCCAGTGAGAGTCAGCACCTTCAGGAACTGTCCCCCAGTGAGAGTCAGCACCTTCAGGAACTGTCCCCCAGTGAGAGTCAGCACCTTCAGGAACTGTCCCCCAGTGAGAGTCAGCACCTTCAGGAACTGTCCCCCAGTGAGAGTCAGCACCTTCAGGAACTGTCCCCCAGTGAGAGTCAGCACCTTCAGGAACTGTCCCCCAGTGAGAGTCAGCACCTTCAGGAACTGTCCCCCAGTGAGAGTCAGCACCTTCAGGAACTCGCCCCCAGTGAGAGTCAGCACCTTCAGGAACTGCCCCCCAGTGAGAGTCAGCACCTTCAGGAACTGTCCCCCAGTGAGAGTCAGCACCTTCAGGAACTGTCCCCCAGTGAGAGTCAGCACCTTCAGGAACTGTCGTCCCAGTGAGAGTCAGCACCTTCAGGAACTGTCCCCCAGTGAGAGTCAGCACCTTCAGGAACTGTCCCCCAGTGAGAGTCAGCACCTTCAGGAACTGTTCCCCCAGTGAGAGTCAGCACCTTCAGGAACTGTTCCCCAGTGAGAGTCAGCACCTTCAGGAACTGTCCCCAGTGAGAGTCAGCACCTTCAGGAACTGTCCCCCAGTGAGAGTCAGCACCTTCAGGAACTGTCCCCCCAGTGAGAGACAGCACCTTCAGGAACTGTCCCCCAGTGAGAGTCAGCACCTTCAGGAACTGTCCCCCCAGTGAGAGTCAGCACCTCAGGAACTGACCCCAGTGAGAGTCAGCACCTTCAGGAACTGTCCCCCAGTGAGAGTCAGCACCTTCAGGAACTGTCCCCCAGTGAGAGTCAGCACCTTCAGGAACTGTCCCCCAGTGAGAGTCAGCACCTTCAGGAACTGTCTCCCAGTGAGAGTCAGCACCTTCAGGAACTGTCCCCCAGTGAGAGTCAGCACCTTCAGGAACTGTCCCCCAGTGAGAGTCAGCACCTTCAGGAACTGTCCCCCAGTGAGAGTCAGCACCTTCAGGAACTGTCCCCCAGTGAGAGTCAGCACCTTCAGGAACTGTCCCCCAGTGAGAGTCAGCACCTTCAGGAACTGTCCCCCAGTGAGAGTCAGCACCTTCAGGAACTGTCCCCCAGTGAGAGTCAGCACCTTCAGGAACTGTCCCCCAGTGAGAGTCAGCACCTTCAGGAACTGTCCCCCAGTGAGAGTCAGCACCTTCAGGAACTGTCCCCCAGTGAGAGTCAGCACCTTCAGGAACTGTCCCCCAGTGAGAGTCAGCACCTTCAGGAACTGTCCCCCAGTGAGAGTCAGCACCTTCAGGAACTGTCCCCCAGTGAGAGTCAGCACCTTCAGGAACTGTCCCCCAGTGAGAGTCAGCACCTTCAGGAACTGTCCCCCAGTGAGAGTCAGCACCTTCAGGAACTGTCCCCCAGTGAGAGTCAGCACCTTCAGGAACTGTCCCCCAGTGAGAGTCAGCACCTTCAGGAACTGTCCCCCAGTGAGAGTCAGCACCTTCAGGAACTGTCCCCCAGTGAGAGTCAGCACCTTCAGGAACTGTCCCCCAGTGAGAGTCAGCATCTTCAGGAACTGTCCCCCAGTGAGAGTCAACACCTTCAGGTACTGTCCCCCAGTGAGAGTCAGCACCTTCAGGAACTGTCCCCCAGTGAGAGTCAGCACCTTCAGGAACTGTCCCCCAGTGAGAGTCAGCACCTTCAGGAACAGTCCCCCCACTGAGAGACAGCACCTTCAGGAACTGTCCCCCAGTGAGAGTCAGCACCTTCAGGAACTGTCCCCCAGTGAGAGTCAGCACCTTCAGGAACTGTCCCCCAGTGAGAGTCAGCACCTTCAGGAACTGTCCCCCAGTGAGAGCCAAAACCTTCAGCATCTGTCCCCCAGTGAGAGTCAGCACCTTCAGGAACTGTCCCCCAGTGAGAGTCAGCACCTTCAGGAACTGTCCCCCAGTGAGAGTCAGCACCTTCAGGAACTGTCCCCCAGTGAGAGTCAGCACGTTGAGGAACTGTCCCCCCCAATGAGAGTCAGCACCTTCAGGAACTGACCCCAGTGAGAGTCAGCACCTTCAGGAACTGTCCCCCAGTGAGAGTCAGCACCTTCAGGAACTGTCCCCCAGTGAGAGTCAGCACTTCAGGAACTGATCCTCCAGTGAGAGTCAGCACCTTCAGGAACTGTCCCCAGTGAGAGTCAGCACCTTCAGGAACTGTCCCCCAGTGAGAGTCAGCACCTTCAGGAACTGTCCCCCAGTGAGAGTCAGCACCTTCAGGAACTGTCCCCCAGTGAGAGTCAGCACCTTCAGGAACTGTCCCCCAGTGAGAGTCAGCACCTTCAGGAACTGATCACCTGTGAGAGTCAGCAACTTCAGGAGCTGTACCCCAGTGAGAGTCAGCACCTTCAGGAACTGTCCCCCAGTGAGAGTCAGCACCTTCAGGAACTGTCCCCCAGTGAGAGTCAGCACCTTCAGGAACTGTCCCCCAGTGAGAGTCAGCACCTTCAGGAACTGTCCCCCAGTGAGGGTCAGCACTTTCAGGAACTGTCCCCCAGTGAGAGTCAGCACCTTCAGGAACTGTTCCCCAGTGAGAGTCAGCACCTTCAGGAACTGTCCCCCAGTGAGAGTCAGCACCCTCAGGATCTGTCCCGCAGTGAGACTCAGCACCTTCAGGAACTGTCCGCCCCAGTGAGAGTCAGCACCTTCAGGAACAGTCCCCCCCAATGAGACTCAGCACCTTCAGGGACTGTCCCCCAGGGAGAGTCAGCACCTTCAGGAAATGTGCCCACCCCCAGGGAATGTCAGCACCTTCAGGAACTGTCCCACAGTGAGAGTCAGCACCTTCAGGAACTGTTGCCAATTCGAGTCAGCACCTTTGGGAACTGTTCCCCAGAGAGAGTCAGCACCTTCACGATATGTCCCCCAGTGAGGGACAGCAGCTTCAGGAACTGTCCCCCAGTGAGAGTCAGCACCTTCAGGAACTGTCCCACAGTGAGAGTCACAACTTTCAGGAACTGTCCCCCCAGTGAGAGTCAGCACCTTCAGGAACTGTCCCCCAGTGAGAGTCAGCACCTTCAGGAACTGTCCCCCAGTGAGAGTCAGCACCTTCAGGAACTGTCCCCCAAGTGAGAGTCAGCACCTTCAGGAACTGTCCCCCAGTGAGAGTCAGCACCTTCAGGAACTGTCCCCCAGTGAGAGTCAGCACCTTCAGGAACTGTCCCCCAGTGAGAGTCAGCACCTTCAGGAACTGTCCCCCAGTGAGAGTCAGCACCTTCAGGAACTGTCCCCCAGTGAGAGTCAGCACCTTCAGGAACTGTCCCCCCAGTGAGAGTCAGCACCTTCAGGAACTGTCCCCCAGTGAGAGTCAGCACCTTCAGGAACTGTCCCCAGTGAGAGTCAGCACCTTCAGGAACTGTCCCCCAGTGAGAGTCAGCACATTCAGGAACTGTCCCCCAGTGAGAGTCAGCACCTTCAGGAACTGTCCCCCAGTGAGAGTCAGCACCTTCAGGAACTGTCCCCCAGTGAGAGTCAGCACCTTCAGGAACTGCCCCCCCCGTGAGAGTCAGCACCTTCAGGAACTGTCCCCCAGTGAGAGTCAGCACCTTCAGGAACTGTCCCCCAGTGAGAGTCAGCACCTTCAGGAACTGTCCCCCAGTGAGAGTCAGCACTTTCAGGAACTGTCCCCCAGTGAGAGTCAGCACCTTCAGTAATTGTAATCCAATGAGAGTCAGCACCTTCAGGAACTGTCCCCAATTGAGAGTCAGCACCATCAGGAACTGTCCCCCAGTGAGAGTCAGCACTTTCATGTACTGGCCCTCCCAGTGAGAGTCAGCACCTTCAGGAACTGTCCCCCAGTGAGAGTCAGCACCTTCAGGAACTGTCCCCCAGTGAGAGTCAGCACCTTCAGGAACTGTCCCCCAGTGAGAGTCAGCACCTTCAGGAACTGTCGCCCCAGTGAGAGTCAGCACCTTCAGGAACTGTCCCCCAGTGAGAGTCAGCACCTTCAGGAACTGTCCCCCCATTGAGAGTCAGCACATTCAGGAACTGTCCCCCAGTGAGAGCCAGCACCAACAGGAACTGTCCCCCGCCGTGAGAGTCAGCACCTTCAATAACGGTCCAACAGTGAGAGACAGCACCTTCAGGAACTGTCCCCCAGTGAGGGTCAGCACCTTCAGGAACTGTTGCCAATTCGAGTCAGCACCTTTGGGAACTGTTCCCCAGAGAGAGTCAGCACCTTCACGATATGTCCCCCAGTGAGGGACAGCAGCTTCAGGAACTGTCCCCCAGTGAGAGTCAGCACCTTCAGGAACTGTCCCACAGTGAGAGTCACAACTTTCAGGAAGTGTGCCCCCCAGTGAGAGTCAGCACCTTCTGGAAATGTCCCCCAGTGAGAGTCAGCAACTTCAGGAACTGTCCCCAAGTGAGAGTCAGCACCTTCTGGAACTGGCCCCCACTGAGAGTCAGCACCTTCAGGAACTGTCCCCCAGTGAGAGTCAGCACCTTCAGGAACTGTCCCACCCAGAGAGAATCAGCACCGTCAGGAACTGTCCCCCAGTGAGAGTCAGCACCTTCAGGAACTGTCCCCCCCAGTGTGAGTCAGCACCTTCAGGAACTGACCCCCAGTGAGAGTCAACACATTCAGGAACTGTTCCCCCAGTGTGAGTCAGCACCTTCATGAATTGTCCCCCAGTGAGAGTCCGCACATTCAGGAACTGTCTCCCAGTGAGAGTCAGCACCTTCAGGTACTGTCCCCCAGTGAGAGTCAGCACATTCAGGAACTGTCCCCCAGTGAGAGTCAGCACCATCAGGAACTGTCCCACAGTGAGAGTCATCACTTTCACGAACTGGCCCCCAGTGAGAGTCAGCACCTACAGGAACTCTCCCCCGCCGTGAGAGTCAGCACCTTCAATAACTGTCCAACAGTGAGAGACAGCACCTTCAGGAACTGTCCCCCAGTGAGAGTCAGCACCTTCAGGAACTGTCCCCCAGTGAGGGTCAGCACTTTCAGGAACTGTCCCCCATGTGAGAGTCAGCACCTTCAGGAACTGTCCCCCATTGACAGCCAAAACCTTCAGCAACTGTTCCCCAGTGAGAGTCAGCACCATCCGGAACTGACCCCGAGTGAGAGTCAGCACCTTCCGGAACTGTCCCCCAGTGAGAGTCAGCACCTTCAGGGACTGTCCCCCAGTGAGAGTCAGCACCTTCAGGAACCGTCCCCCAGTGAGAGTCAGCACCTTCAGGAAATGTCCCCCAGTTAGAATCAGCACCTTCAGGAACTGTCGCCCAGCGAGAGTCAGCACCTTCAGGAACTGTCCCCCAGTGAGGGTCAGCACTTTCAGGAACTGTCCCCCCAGTGAGAGTCAGCACATTCAGGAACTGTCCCCCAGTGAGAGCCAGCACCAACAGGAACTGTCCCCCGCCGTGAGAGTCAGCACCTTCAATAACGGTCCAACAGTGAGAGACAGCACCTTCAGGAACTGTCCCCCAGTGAGAGTCAGCACCTTCAGGAACTGTCCCCCAGTGAGGGTCAGCACCTTCAGGAACTGTTCCCCAGTGAGGGTCAGCACCTTCAGGAACTGTCCCCCATTGAGAGTCAGCACCTCAGGAACTGTTCCCCTGTGAGGGTCAGCACTTTCAGGAACTGTCCCCCCTGTGAGAGTCAGCACCTTCAGGAACTGTCCCCCATTGAGAGCCAAAACCTTCAGCAACTGTTCCCCAGTGAGAGTCAGCACCATCCGGAACTGTCCCCCAGTGAGAGTCAGCACCTTCCGGAACTGTCCCCCAGTGAGAGTCAGCACCTTCAGGAACTGTCCCCCAGTGAGAGTCAGCTCCTTCAGGAACTGTACCCCCCCCCCACCAAGTGAGAGTCAGCACCTTCAGGAACTGTCCCACAGTTAGAATCAGCACCTTCAGGAACTGTCACCCAGGGAGAGTCAGCACCTTCAGGGACTGTCCCCCAGGGTGAGTCAGCACCTTCAGGAACTGTCTTTCCGCACCACACACCCCCCCGCCCCAGTGAGAGTCAGCACCTTCAGGAACTGTCCCCCAGTGAGAGTCAACACTTCAGGAACTGTTCCCCAGGGAGAGTCAGCACCTTCAGGAACTGTCCCCCAGTGAGAGTCAGCACCTTCAGGAAGTCTCCCCCAGTGTGAGTCAGCACCTTCAGGAATTGTACGCCAGTGAGATTCAGCACATTCAGGAACTGACTCCCAGTGAGCGCCAGCACGTTCAGGAACTGTCCCCCAGTGAGAGACAGCACATTAAGGAACTATCCCCCAGTGAGAGTCATCACCATCAGGAACTGTACCCCCCCGTGAGAGTCAGCACCTTCACTTACTGTCCCCCAGTGAGAAACAGCACCTTCAGGAACTGTCCCCCAGTGAGAGTCAGCACCTTCAGGAACTGTCCCCCAGTGAGAGTCAGCACCTTCAGGAACTGTCCCCCAGTGAGGGTCAGCACTTTCAGGAACTGTCCCCCCAGTGAGAGTCAGCACCTTCAGGAACTGATCCCCAGTGAGAGTCAGCACCTTCAGGAACTGTCCCCCAGTGAGAGTCAGCACCCTCAGGATCTGTCCCGCAGTGAGACTCAGCACCTTCAGGAACTGTCCGCCCCAGTGAGAGTCAGCACCTTCAGGAACAGTCCCCCCAATGAGACTCAGCACCTTCAGGGACTGTCCCCCAGGGAGAGTCAGCACCTTCAGGTAATGTGCCCACCCCCAGGGAATGTCAGCACCTTCAGGAACTGTCCCACAGTGAGAGTCAGCACCTTCAGGAACTGTTGCCAATGAGAGTCAGCACCTTTGGGAACTGTTCCCCAGAGAGAGTCAGCACCTTCACGATATGTCCCCCAGTGAGGGACAGCAGCTTCAGGAACTGTCCCCCAGTGAGAGTCAGCACCTTCAGGAACTGCCCCCAGTGAGAGTCAGCACATTCTGGAAATGTCCCCCAGTGAGAGTCAGCAACTTCAGGAACTGTCCCCCAGTGAGAGTCAGCACCTTCAGGAATTGTCCCCCAGTGAGAGTCAGCTCCTTCAGGAACTGTCCCCCAGTGAGAGTCAGCACCTTCAGGAATTGTCCCCCAGTGAGAGTCAGCACCTTCAGGAAATGTCCCCCAGTTAGAATCAGCACCTTCAGGAACTGTCGCCCAGGGAGAGTCAGCACCTTCAGGAACTGTCCCCCAGTGAGGGTCAGCACTTTCAGGAACTGTCCCCCCAGTGAGAGTCAGCACCTTCAGGAACTGTCCCCCAGTGAGAGTGAGCAACTTCAGGGACTGTCCCCAGCCCATGAGAGTCAGCACCTTCACGAACTGTCCCACCCTACTGCCCGCCCATTGAGAGTCAGCACCTTCTGGAACTGGCCCCCACTGAGAGTCAGCATCTTCAGGAACTATTCCCCAGTGAGGGTCATCACCTTCAGGGACTGTCCCCCAGTGAGAGTCAGCACCTTCAGGAACTGTCCCCCAGTGAGAGTCAGCATTTTCAGGAACTGTCCCCCAGTGAGAGTCAGCACTATCAGGAACTGTCCCACAGTGAGAGTCAGCACTTTCGCAAACTGGCCCCCAGTAAGAGTCAGCACCTACAGGAACTGTCCCCCGCCGTGAGAATCAGCACCTTCAATAACTGTCCAACAGTGAGAGACAGCACCTTCAGGAACTGTCCCCCAGTGAGAGTCAGCACCTTCAGGAACTGTCCCCC